>NW_027331419.1:0-122423 GCF_022965805.1 Primulina eburnea | reverse complement strand
TTCTTTAGAGAAGTCGCTAGGTTGCATGGCATGCCTAGGACTATTGTTTCTGGTCGCGATGTTAAATTCTTGAGTTACTTTTGGAAGACTTTATGGCTCAACTTGGCACAAAATTGTTGTTTTCTACTACTTGTCATCCTCAAACTGATGGACAAACTGAAGTTGTCAATAGAACTTTGGGAACACTTTTGCGTGCTATTCTTAAAAAGAACTTGGATTGACATTTCTATGGACTTTAGTTTGGGGTTGCCTAGGCCTAAGAAGAGGAGGGATTCTATTTTTGTAGTTGTGGATAGATTTTCTAAGATGGCACATTTTATAGCTTGTCATGAAACCGATGATGCTTCAAACATTGCGGATTTGTTCTTTAGAGAAGTCGCTAGGTCGCATGGCTTGCCTAGGACTATTGTTTCTCGTCGCAATGTTAAATTTTTAAGTTACTTTTGGAATAATTTATGGGCTATACTTGGCACAAAATTGTTGTTTCTACTACTTGTCATCCTCAAACGGATGGACAAACTGAAGTTGTCTATAGAACTTGGGAACACTTTTCGTGCTATTCTTAAGAGGAACTTGGATTTACATTTCTATGGACTTTAGTTTAGGGTTGCCTAGGCCTAAGAAGAGGAGGGATTCTATTTTTTTATTGTGGATAGATTTTCTAAGATGGCACATTTTATAGCTTGTCATAAAAGCGATGATGCTTCAAACATTGCGGATTTGTTCTTTAGAGAAGTCGTTAGGTTGCATGGCATGCCTAGGACTATTGTTTCTGGTCGCGATGTTAAATTCTTGAGTTACTTTTGGAAGACTTTTTGGGCTGAACTTGGCACAAAATTGTTGTTTTCTACTACTTGTAATCCTCAAACTGATGGACAAACTGAAGTTGTCAATAGAACTTTGTGAACACCTTTGCGTGCTATTCTTAGAAGGAACTTGGATTGACATTTCTATGGACTTTAGTTTGGGGTTGCCTAGGCCTAAGAAGAGGAGGGATTCTATTTTGTTGTTGTGGATAGATTTTCTAAGATGGCACATTTTATAGCTTGTCATAAAACCGATGATGCTTCAAACATTGCGGATTTGTTCTTTAGAGAAGTCGCTAGGTTGCTTGGCATGCCTAGGACTATTGTTTCTGGTCGCGATGTTAAATTCTTGAGTTACTTTTGGAAGACTTTTATGGGCTGAACTTGGCACAAAATTGTTGTTTTCTACTACTTGTAATCCTCAAACTGATGGACAAACTGAAGTTGTCAATAGAACTTTGGGAACACCTTTGCGTGCTATTCTTAAAAAGAAAATTGATTGACAATTCTATGGACTTTATTTTGGGGTTGCCTAGGACTAAGAAGGGGAGGGATTCTATTTTTGTTGTTGTGGATAGATTCTCTAAGATGGCACATTTTATAGCTTGTCATAAAACCGATGATGCTTCAAACATGGCGGATTTGTTCTTTAGAGAAGTCGCTAGGTTGCTTGGCATGCCTAGGACTATTGTTTCTCGTCGCAATGTTAAATTCTTGAGTTACTTTTGGAAGACTTTATGGGCTCAACTTGGCACAAAATTGTTTTTTTCTACTACTTGTCATCCTCAAACGGATAGACAAACTGAAGTTGTCAATAGAACTTTGGGAACACTTTGCGTGCTATTCTTAAAAAGAACTTGGATTGACATTTCTATGGACTTTAGTTTGGGGTTGCCTAGGCCTAAGAAGAGGAGGGATTCTATTTTTGTAGTTGGGGATAGATTCTTTAAGATGGCACATTTTATAACTTGTCATGAAACCGATGATGCTTCAAACATTGCGGATTTGTTCTTTAGAGAAGTCGCTAGGTTGCATGGCATGCCTAGGACTATTGTTTCTCGTCGCAATGTTAAATTTTTAAGTTACTTTTGGAATAATTTATGGGCTAAACTTGGCACAAAATTGTTGTTTTCTACTACTTGTCATCCTCAAACGGATGGACAAACTGAAGTTGTCAATAGAACTTTGGGAACACTTTTCGTGCTATTCTTAAAAGGAACTTGGATTGACATTTCTATGGACTTTAGTTTGGGGTTGCCTAGGCCTAAGAAGAGGAGGGATTCTATTTTTGTTATTGTAGATAGATTTTCTAAGATGGCACATTTTATAGCTTGTCATAAAACCGATGATGCTTCAAACATTGCGGATTTGTTCTTTAGAGAAGTCGTTAGGTTGCATGGCATGCCTAGGACTATTGTTTCTGGTCGCGATGTTAAATTCTTGAGTTACTTTTGGAAGACTTTTTGGGCTGAACTTGGCACAAAATTGTTGTTTTCTACTACTTGTAATCCTCAAACTGATGGACAAACTGAAGTTGTCAATAGAACTTTGGGAACACCTTTGCGTGCTATTCTTAGAAGGAACTTGGATTGACATTTCTATGGACTTTATTTTGGGGTTGCCTAGGACTAAGAAGGGGATGTATTCTATTTTTGTTGTTGTGGATAGATTCTCTAAGATGGCACATTTTATAGCTTGTCATAAAACCGATGATGCTTCAAACATTGCGGATTTGTTCTTTAGAGAAGTCGCTAGGTTGCATGGCATGCCTAGGACTATTGTTTCTGGTCGCGATGTTAAATTCTTGAGTTACTTTTGGAAGACTTTATGGGCTCAACTTGGCACAAAATTGTTGTTTTCTACTACTTGTCATCCTCAAACTGATGGACAAACTGAAGTTGTCAATAGAACTTTGGGAACATTTTTACGCACTATTCTTAAAAAGAATTTGGATTGACATTTCTATGGACTTTAGTTTGGGGTTGCCTAGGCCTAAGAAGAGGAGGGATTCTATTTTTGTAGTTGTGGATAGATTTTCTAAGATGGCACATTTTATAGCTTGTCATGAAACCGATGATGCTTCAAACATTGCGGATTTGTTCTTTAGAGAAGTCGCTAGGTCGCATGGCTTGCCTAGGACTATTGTTTCTCGTCGCAATGTTAAATTTTTAAGTTACTTTTGGAATAATTTATGGGCTATACTTGGCACAAAATTTTTGTTTTCTACTACTTGTCATCCTCAAACGGATGGACAAACTGAAGTTGTCTATAGAACTTTGGGAACACTTTTTCGTGCTATTCTTAAGAGGAACTTGGATTTACATTTCTATGGACTTTAGTTTAGGGTTGCCTAGGCCTAAGAAGAGGAGGGATTCTATTTTTTTTATTGTGGATAGATTTTCTAAGATGGCACATTTTATAGCTTGTCATAAAAGCGATGATGCTTCAAACATTGCGGATTTGTTCTTTAGAGAAGTCGTTAGGTTGCATGGCATGCCTAGGACTATTGTTTCTGGTCGCGATGTTAAATTCTTGAGTTACTTTTGGAAGACTTTTTGGGCTGAACTTGGCACAAAATTGTTGTTTTCTACTACTTGTAATCCTCAAACTGATGGACAAACTGAAGTTGTCAATAGAACTTTGTGAACACCTTTGCGTGCTATTCTTAGAAGGAACTTGGATTGACATTTCTATGGACTTTAGTTTGGGGTTGCCTAGGCCTAAGAAGAGGAGGGATTCTATTTTGTTGTTGTGGATAGATTTTCTAAGATGGCACATTTTATAGCTTGTCATAAAACCGATGTTGCTTCAAACATTGCGGATTTTTCTTTAGAGAAGTCGCTAGGTTGCTTGGCATGCCTAGGACTATTGTTTCTGGTCGCGATGTTAAATTCTTGAGTTACTTTTGGAAGACTTTTTGGGCTGAACTTGGCACAAAATTGTTGTTTTCTACTACTTGTAATCCTCAAACTGATGGACAAACTGAAGTTGTCAATAGAACTTTGGGAACACCTTTGCGTGCTATTCTTAAAAAGAAATTGATTGACAATTCTATGGACTTTATTTTGGGGTTGCCTAGGACTAAGAAGGGGAGGGATTCTATTTTTGTTGTTGTGGATAGATTCTCTAAGATGGCACATTTTATAGCTTGTCATAAAACCGATGATGCTTCAAACATGGCGGATTTGTTCTTTAGAGAAGTCGCTAGGTTGCTTGGCATGCCTAGGACTATTGTTTCTCGTCGCAATGTTAAATTCTTGAGTTACTTTTGGAAGACTTTATGGGCTCAACTTGGCACAAAATTGTTTTTTTCTACTACTTGTCATCCTCAAACGGATAGACAAACTGAAGTTGTCAATAGAACTTTGGGAACACTTTTGCGTGCTATTCTTAAAAAGAACTTGGATTGACATTTCTATGGACTTTAGTTTGGGGTTGCCTAGGCCTAAGAAGAGGAGGGATTCTATTTTTGTAGTTGGGGATAGATTCTTTAAGATGGCACATTTTATAACTTGTCATGAAACCGATGATGCTTCAAACATTGCGGATTTGTTCTTTAGAGAAGTCGCTAGGTTGCATGGCATGCCTAGGACTATTGTTTCTCGTCGCAATGTTAAATTTTTAAGTTACTTTTGGAATAATTTATGGGCTAAACTTGGCACAAAATTGTTGTTTTCTACTACTTGTCATCCTCAAACGGATGGACAAACTGAAGTTGTCAATAGAACTTTGGGAACACTTTTTCGTGCTATTCTTAAAAGGAACTTGGATTGACATTTCTATGGACTTTAGTTTGGGGTTGCCTAGGCCTAAGAAGAGGAGGGATTCTATTTTTGTTATTGTAGATAGATTTTCTAAGATGGCACATTTTATAGCTTGTCATAAAACCGATGATGCTTCAAACATTGCGGATTTGTTCTTTAGAGAAGTCGCTAGGTTGCATGGCATGCCTAGGACTATTGTTTCTGGTCGCGATGTTAAATTCTTGAGTTACTTTTGGAAGACTTTATGGGCTCAACTTGGCACAAAATTGTTGTTTTCTACTACTTGTCATCCTCAAACGGATGGACAAACTGAAGTTGTCAATAGAACTTTGGGAACACATTTGCGTGCTATTCTTAAAAAGAACTTGGATTGACATTTCTATGGACTTTAGTTTGGATTTGCCTAGGCCTAAGAAGAGGAGGGATTCTGTTTTTGTAGTTGTGGATAGATTCTCTAAGATGGCACATTTTATAGCTTGTCATGAAACCGATGATGCTTCAAATATTGCGGATTTATTCTTTACAGAAGTCGCTAGGTTGCTTGGCATGGCTAGGACTATTGTTTCTGGTCGCGATGTTAAATTCTTGAGTTACTTTTGGAAGACTTTATGGGCTGAACTTGGCACAAAATTGTTGTTTTCTACTACTTGTCATCCTCAAACGGATGGACAAGCTGAAGTTGTCAATAGAACTTTGGAAACACCTTTGCGTGCTATTCTTAAAAACAACTTGGATTGACAATTCTATGGACTTTATTTTGGGGTTGCCTAGGACTAAGAAGGGGATGTATTCTATTTTTGTTGTTGTGGATAGATTCTCTAAGATGACACATTTTATAGTTTGTCATAAAACCGATGATGCTTCAAACATTGCGGATTTGTTCTTTCAAGAAGTCGCTAGGTTGCTTGGCATGCCTAGGACTATTGTTTCTGGTCGCGATGTTAAATTTTTTATTTACTTTTGGAATAATTTATGGGCTAAACTTGGCACAAAATTGTTGTTTTCTACTACTTGTCATCCTCAAACGGATGGACAAACTGAAGTTGTCAATGGAACTTTGGAAACACCTTTGCGTGCTATTCTTAAAAAGAACTTGGATTGACAATTCTATGGACTTTATTTTGGGGTTGCCTAGGACTAAGAAGGGGATGTATTCTATTTTTGTTTTTGTGGATAGATTCTCTAAGATGACACATTTTATAGTTTGTCATAAAACCGATGATGCTTCAAACATTGCGGATTTGTTCTTTCGAGAAGTCGCTAGGTTGCTTGGCATGCCTAGGACTATTGTTTCTGGTCGCGATGTTAAATTTTTGATTTACTTTTGGAATAATTTATGGGCTAAACTTGGCACAGAATTGTTGTTTTCTACTACTTGTCATCCTCAAACGGATGGACAAACTGAAGTTGTCAATGGAACTTTGGAAACACCTTTGCGTGCTATTATTAAAAAGAACTTGGATTGACAATTCTATGGATTTTATTTTGGGGTTGCCTAGGACTAAGAAGGGGATGTATTCTATTTTTGTTGTTGTGGATAGATTCTCTAAGATGGCACATTTTATAGCTTGTCATAAAACCGATGATACTTCAAACATTGCGGATTTGTTCTTTAGAGAAGTCGCTAGGTTGCATGGCATGCCTAGGACTATTGTTTCTGGTCGCGATGTTAAATTCTTGAGTTACTTTTGGAAGACTTTATGGGCTCAACTTGGCACAAAATTGTTGTTTTCTACTACTTGTCATCCTCAAACGGATGGACAAACTGAAGTTATCAATAGAACTTTGGGAACACTTTAGCGTGCTATTCTTAAA
Organism: Primulina eburnea; assembly: GCF_022965805.1. Lineage (NCBI taxonomy): Eukaryota > Viridiplantae > Streptophyta > Magnoliopsida > Lamiales > Gesneriaceae > Primulina > Primulina eburnea. The sequence goes on along the minus strand of NW_027331419.1, from coordinate 116,038 downwards.
AAGAACTTGGATTGACATTTCTTTGGACTTTAGTTTGGATTTGCCTAGGCCTAAGAAGAAGAGGGATTCTATTTTTGTAATTGTGGATAGATTCTCTAAGATGGCACATTTTATAGCTTGTCATGAAACCGATGATGCTTCAAACATTGCGGATTTGTTCTTTAGAGAAGTCGCTAGGTTGCATGGCATGCCTAGGACTATTGTTTCTCGTCGCAATGTTAAATTTTTAAGTTACTTTTGGAATAATTTATGGGCTAAACTTAGCACAAAATTGTTGTTTTCTACTACTTGTCATCCTCAAACGGATGGACAAACTGAAGTTGTCTATAGAACTTTGGGAACACTTTTTCGTGCTATTCTTAAAAGGAACTTGGATTGACATTTCTATGGACTTTAGTTTAGGGTTGCCTAGGCCTAAGAAGAGGAGGGATTCTATTTTTTTTATTGTGGATAGATTTTCTAAGATGGCACATTTTATAGCTTGTCATAAAAGCGATGATGCTTCAAACATTGCGGATTTGTTCTTTAGAGAAGTCGTTAGGTTGCATGGCATGCCAAGGACTTCTGATTCTGGTCGCGATGTTAAATTCTTGAGTTACTTTTGGAAGACTTTATGGGCAAAACTTGGTACAAAATTGTTGTTTTCTACTACTTGTCATCCTCAAACAGATGGACAAACTGAAGTTGTCCATAGAAATTTGGGAACACTTTTGCGTGCTATTCTTAGAAGGAACTTGGATTGACATTTCTATGGACTTTAGTTTGGGGTTGCCTAGGCCTAAGAAGAGGAGGGATTCTATTTTGTTGTTGTGGATAGATTTTCTAAGATGGCACATTTTATAGCTTGTCATAAAACCGATGTTGCTTCAAACATTGCGGATTTTTTCTTTAGAGAAGTCGCTAGGTTGCTTGGCATGCCTAGGACTATTGTTTCTGGTCGCGATGTTAAATTCTTGAGTTACTTTTGGAAGACTTTTTGGGCTGAACTTGGCACAAAATTGTTGTTTTCTACTACTTGTAATCCTCAAACTGATGGACAAACTGAAGTTGTCAATAGAACTTTGGGAACACCTTTGCGTGCTATTCTTAAAAAGAACTTGGATTGACAATTCTATGGACTTTATTTTGGGGTTGCCTAGGACTAAGAAGGGGAGGGATTCTATTTTTGTTGTTGTGGATAGATTCTCTAAGATGGCACATCTTATAGCTTGTCATAAAACCGATGATGCTTCAAACATGGCGGATTTGTTATTTAGAGAAGTCGCTAGGTTGCTTGGCATGCCTAAGACTATTGTTTCTGGTCGCGATGTTAAATTCTTGAGTTACTTTTGGAAGACTTTACGGGCTGAACTTGGCACAAAATTGTTGTTTTCTACTACTTGTCATCCTCAAACGGATGGACAAACTGAAGTTGTCAATGGAACTTTGGGAACACCTTTGCGTGCTATTCTTAAAAACAACTTGGATTGACAATTCTATGGACTTTATTTTGGGGTTGCCTAGGACTAAGAAGGGGATGTATTCTATTTTTGTTGTTGTGGATAGATTCTCTAAGATGGCACGTTTTTTTGCTTGTCATAAAACCGATGATGCTTCAAACATTGCGGATTTGTTCTTTAGAGAAGTCGCTAGGTTGCATGGCATGCCTAGAACTATTGTTTCTCGTCGCAATGTTAAATTTTTGAGTTACTTTTGGAATAATTTATGGGCTAAACTTGGCACAAAATTGTTGTTTTCTACTACTTGTCATCCTCAAACGGATGGACAAACTGAAGTTGTCAATGGAACTTTGGGAACACCTTTGCGTGCTATTCTTAAAAAGAACTTGGATTGAAATTTCTATGGACTTTAGTTTGGGGTTGCCTAGGCCTAAGAAGAGGAGGGATTCTATTTTTGTAGTTGGGGATAGATTCTCTAAGATGGCACATTTTATAACTTGTCATGAAACCGATGATGCTTCAAACATTGGGGATTTGTTCTTTAGAGAAGCCGCTAGGTTGCATGGCATGCCTAGGACTATTGTTTCTCGTCGCAATGTTAAATTTTTAAGTTACTTTTGGAATAATTTATGGGCTAAACTTGGCACAAAATTGTTGTTTTCTACTACTTGTCATCCTCAAACGGATGGACAAACTGAAGTTGTCAATAGAACTTTGGGAACACTTTTTCGTGCTATTCTTAAAAGGAACTTGGATTGACATTTCTATGGACTTTAGTTTGGGGTTGCCTAGGCCTAAGAAGAGGAGGAATTCTATTTTTGTTATTTTGGATAGATTTTCTAAGATGGCACATTTTATAGCTTGTCATAAAACCGATGATTCTTTAAACATTGCGGATTTGTTCTTTAGAGAAGTCGTTAGGTTGCATGGCATGCCTAGGACTATTGTTTCTCGTCGCAATGTTAAATTCTTGAGTTACTTTTGGAATTATTTATGGGCTAAACTTGGCACAAAATTGTTGTTTTCTGTGACACCCTGACCCGATACAATAAAAATACAGCGGAATTTAAAATTTTCTTTCAAACATGGAAGGAGTTTCAACATACATTTTATAAAAGTGTTTACAAAATAACAACATGATCATTCCAATGACATAACAAAATACAAAATATCATTAGTGTGATCATGTTACAAAATGGTACAAAATAATCATCCTTCCAATCTTCGTATGCATATGACCCCCATCCACAGTCAATGTCCCGGTCCGTCGCTCTTATCTGCATCACATGAAAATAACTGAAATGAGAATAAATCTCAGCAAGTGGAACTCTTACATAGCAATGATACATAGTATACTCTGTAAAACATGACTTTGAAATCATAAATACCATCAACTCTGAAACATGAATACTGTAGCAATAACTGTAGCAATAGCAATAGCAATAGATAGCAATACGATGGTATTTCTCTTTTCTATGGTTGGATTGATATCAATAGTATCTGTAACTGTGGTTGCCAATATCCCATCGATATAAATCGATAACTGTGAGGGGATAAAAGCCTATGGTCGATGATCATCTAATTGCATGCAATGCCATGGCTATGATAAATCAATCCAATAAAACATTTGAATTCTCAATAGCATTTAAGGCCGTCGTTTCGCAATCTCATAATATTTCTTGTATTCCCTTTATAACAATGGTGAGACATACAATGCCTCCAATAGATAATCAATGAAATGAATACATAGCAATGGATCAATGGAAGGGAATAACGCTTTGAAACCTTTAAAACACAATACATATAATATCATGTGAGCAAAAAGGATGAAATTCCACTTACTACCAATAGAACACCTCAAATAAGCTCTTGGTACACCACCTACAACAATAATCCATAAATAACACCAATATCAACTCTAGATCCACAAGTACAAGCCAAATAATCCATTAAACAACTCAAACATCAAATCCAAAATAACCCTTAACTCAAAACCTCGTTAGAATCGCACCAAAAACTTACCTAAGCTTCCTTATACCACCGGAGAACGATGATCTCAAGTCGGAAATCCAAACAAAGCCAAGAATCAAAGGTAGGAAGCAAAAGAAATGGATGAAAACCCTTGCCAATGGAGAGAAAATCGGTGAAGAAGAGAAGGAATAGGATAAGGTATGGCCAACAACTCCCAAAAAGTCACTTAAAAACTCGCCCATACTTACACCGCGGGTGCGGTCCCACAAGCACCGCGGGTGCGCTAAGGTCACGGCAACCAAAATAAATCCCATGCACGAACACCGCGGGTGCGGTGCTACAATTACCGCGGGTGCGGTCTCACCGCGGGTGCGGTCCTTGCACTGCCGCGGGTGCGGTGATGCCACGGCCCTCCAAAACCAAAATCATGAATAGTACACCGCGGGGGCACTCATCTAAGAGCGCGGGTGCACTCTACTCACGGCAATGAACAGTACAAACTCAACTAAAATCGATCCGAAACGCTGAAACGAACAATCAACACCAACTAATACCTCAAATAAATAATAACCAATAATACTATAGCCCAAAACACAACTATAAACGACTAATCATAAACCCAATTAACACAATAAAGCTTAAACCGTACCGTACACCGGGCTCGGCTATTACAATCTCCCCTCCTTAGAGGAATTTCGTCCTCGAAATTGACGTCACGGCACGAACAACTCAGGATACCTCTCTCTCATCTCAATCTCTGGTTCCCACGTAGCCTCCTCGATCAAATGGTTCCTCCAAAGGACTTTAACGATGCCGATCTCTTTGTTCCTCAATACTCTGACAGTGCGATCCAAAATCTGGACCGGAATCTCTTGGTAAGTCAAATTCGGCGTCAGGTCCAATGGCTCATGGCGAAGAACATGGGAAGGATCTGCAATATACTTCCTGAGCATCGATACATGAAACACATTATGGACTCTGTCAAGATCGGGCGGTAGGGCTAATCTGTAGGCTCGGTCACCAACTCTGTCCAATATCTCAAATGGACCAATGAATCTAGGACTCAACTTGCCCTTCTTGCCAAATCTCATCACACCCTTGAGAGGTGCTATCTTCAGAAAAACATGATCGCCAACCTCGAACTTCAAAGGTCTGCGACGAACATCTGCATAACTCTTCTGCCTCGACTGAGCAGTCTTCATCCTCTCTCTGATAACTGCAACAACATCGGCAGTCTGCTGGACCAACTCGGGACCCAACATCTTCCTCTCTCCAACCTCATCCCAAAACAAAGGGGATCTGCACTTCCTGCCATAAAGTGCCTCATACGGTGCCATGCCAATCGTCGCCTGGTAGCTATTGTTGTACGTGAACTCCACAAGTGGCAGCTTAGAATCCCAACTACCAGAATAGTCAATAGTACAAGCTCTGAGCATATCCTCCAGAATCTGAATGACTCTCTCTGACTGACCGTCGCTCTGAGGATGATAAGCTGTACTGAAAGCTAATCGAGAACCCAAAGCTCTGTGAAGACTCTTCCAAAACTCGGAGGTAAATCTAGGGTCACGATCAGACACAATCGACACGGGCACACCATGAAGTCTAACAATCTCGGCAATGTAGTCCTCGGCATACTGAGACATCGAATACGTCGTCTTGACTGGGAGAAAATGAGCCGACTTGGTCAATCTATCAACAATGACCCAAATGGAATTATAACCCCTCTGAACTCTGGGCAGACCAGTCACGAAATCCATGGTGATGTGCTCCCACTTCCACTGAGGAATCGGCAAAGATAGCAATGTCCCAGCAGGTCTCTGATGCTCAATCTTAACCTGCTGACAAGTAAGGCACTGAGAAATGAACAAAGCAATATCTTTCTTCATACCTGGCCACCAGTAAAGTCGACGAAGATCCTGATACATCTTCGTACTGCCTGGATGAATCGAATAAGGTGCGGTATGAGCCTCTGTCAAGACGTCTCTACGAATATCGTCGCCAGAAGGAACACAAATGCGGCCTCTGAAAGTTACCAAATCATCACCATTCAGACTAAACTCTGAATTCTCTCTAGCCTCGGCTCTAGCTCTCAACTCTGCCAACTGAACATCAGTCGACTGCTCTCTACGGATCCTGTCCGTCAATGTAGATCGAATGACCAACGCTGAAAAGCGAGCAATGGTCCCTGGAATCACCAGATCAATCTCCTCTCTCTGCAAATCCATCAACAATGGTCTCTGAATCAAAGAACTCAATGAAGCACTCGACTTGCGGCTCAAAGCATCAGCCACAACATTCGCCTTCCCTGGGTGATAACTGATCGTCACATCGTAATCCTTGACAAGCTCTAACCACCTCCTCTGTCGCATATTGAGCTCTTTCTGCGAGAACAGATACTTCAAACTCTTGTGGTCTGTAAAGATCTCACACTTTTCGCCATACAGATAATGTCTCCAAATCTTCAGGGCGAAAACCACAGCTGCGAGCTCCAAATCATGCGTCGGATAATTCTTCTCATAATCCTTCAACTGGCGAGACGCATAGGCAATGACCTTACCTCGCTGCATCAACACTGCACCAAGGCCTCTCTTCGACGCATCGGTATAGACCACAAAATCCTCTGAACCACTGGGCAAAGAAAGAACAGGAGCTGTCGTCAATCTGTCCTTCAACTCCTGAAATGCACTCTGGCAATCGGTAGACCACTCGAACTTCACAGTCTTCCTCGTCAGATTGGACAATGGCAGGGCAATCTTGGAGAAACCTGAAATGAAACGACGATAGTAACCCGCCAAACCGAGGAAACTGCGTACCTCAGAAACAGTGGTAGGAATAGGCCAACTCCGAATCGCCTCTATCTTCAACGGATCAACAGCAATGCCATCTCTCGAAACCACATGGCCTAGAAAAGAAATCTGATCTAGCCAAAACTCACACTTCTTCAACTTGGCAAACAACCTCTTCTCTCGCAACAACTGAAGAACAACTCTGAGATGCTCGGCATGAAGCTCTCTGGTCTTGGAATAGATCAAGATATCGTCAATGAAGACAATGACGAAGCTATCCAGATAAGGCTTGAACACACGGTTCATCAGGTCCATGAAGACTGAAGGGGCATTGGTCAACCCAAAAGACATCACAAGAAACTCATAGTGACCATATCTGGTCCGGAAAGCTGTCTTAGGGATATCAGACTCCCTAACCTTCAACTGATAGTAGCCAGACCGAAGATCAATCTTCGAGAACACAGTGGCACCATGGAGCTGATCAAACAAATCATCTATCCGAGGCAACGGATACTTGTTCTTGACAGTCACTTTGTTGAGCTCCCTGTAGTCGATACACAGCCGCAAGGAACCATCCTTCTTCTTGACAAACAGAACCGGAGCTCCCCAAGGCGAAGAACTCGGACGAATAAAGCCTTTGTCTAAAAGATCCTGCAACTGAGTCTTCAACTCCTTCATCTCGGTAGGGGCCATCCTGTACGGAGCCTTAGAGATAGGAACCGTACCTGGAGCTAAATCGATCACAAACTCAACATCCCTATCCGGCGGCAAACCCGGAACATCATCCTCAAACACATCAGCAAACTCCCTCACCACATCAATATCATCTACATTCAACTTAATCAATCTATCAACATCCACAATAGAAGCAAGAAATCCATCGCAACCTCTACACAACAATCTCTCAGCCTCAAGACAAGAAATAAAAGGAAGGACCAGCGAAGTACCTGCACTGGCGAGCGCTCCTCCCTGGCCATCATCTGCAAAAGTCACCTTCTTAGCAACACAATCGATAACTGCACGGTAAGTCGAAAGCCAATCCATGCCAAGAATAACGTCGAAAGCAACCATAGGGATAACAATCAAATCAGCGAAGACAACTCGCTCCTCAATACGAACAGGGCACGCAAAGACAATCGATGTCGGGCACAACACGTCCCCCGAAGGCAAAACAACATTAAGATGAAGGGGAAGAATAGAAGGAACTATACCCAAAGATTTCAAAAATAATTCAGACATAAAAGAATGAGTAGCACCAGTATCAATCAAAGTAGTAGCTACTCTGCCTGAAATCAAAATAGTACTAAGGATCAATGAAGATTCACGATTAATACCTTCCTTCGTCATGGAAAAGATACGACCCTGCACCTTCCCTTGGCTATCTCCCCTCGGGCAATTCCTAGCAACGTGACCCGCCGCGCCACAACTAAAACAAGTATGAGTGCCCAATCTGCACTCTCCTCGATGATGCTTACCACACTTTGGACACTGCGGCTTCTCAGGATCAAATGGAACTGGAACTGGCGGAGGTCTAGGACTCGACTCCATCTTGCCCTTGCCCTTGAAACGATCCCTGCCCCTCTGATTAGAACCCTGGCCTCTCTGAGCAATGGCCTGGTGCCTCTCTTGCCTCTCCCGGGCAATGTCCTTCTCATCCTGCTCGGCCAACAAAGCTTTGGATACAATCTCCTTGAAAGTAACAGCTTTGGACATGTTGATATCACGACGAATCTCCGCTCTAAGACCTCGAATGAAATGAGCGCCCTTGTCCTTGTCGTTCGAAGCAATATACGGAGCAAATAGGCAACCCTCCTCAAACTTCAGGATATACTGGCCAACATCCAAGCTCCCCTGTCTAAGTTCCAAGAACTCCGTAACCTTCCTCGCTCGAAGTGCGTCGGGGAAATACTTGTCGTAGAACAAGTCAGTGAACTCTGACCACTTCAGTGTCGCAACATCAACTCCAACTTTCGTAGCATTCCACCAAATGCGGGCAGCCTTAACCAACATGAACACTGCACAGCTAATCCTGTCTTTGTCCTCATACTGGAGATGATCGAAGATAGCTTCAAGCGCCTTGACCCACTCGACAGCAACTAGAGGATCGGTGCTACCTGCGAATTCCGGTGGATCCATTCTCTTAAAAGAAGAAAAGACGGCATCAGTGCCAACAGCCTGAGCAACTTGACCTCTCACTTGGCCTCGACCCTGTCCTGCTCCTTGCAATCGGAGCAACTGCTGAATCTGATCGCTATGCACCTTAGCCTGCTCCTTAAGCAACTTGCCGAACTCGTCGACAACTCTCGAGGAAGAACTATCCTCACCCTCTGCCGCCTTACGCTTAGGAGGCATACTCTACAATTGCTCACAAGACACCAATCAATAAATATAACAATGGATAGATGCAAGAAAACATACCCGGACAGTTGAAAGTAGACGAAGTCATATGCATTGGTCCGAAGAACACCGCTCTGATACCACTAAATGTGACACCCTGACCCGATACAATAAAAATACAGCGGAATTTAAAATTTTCTTTCAAACATGGAAGGAGTTTCAACATACATTTTATAAAAGTGTTTACAAAATAACAACATGATCATTCCAATGACATAACAAAATACAAAATATCATTAGTGTGATCATGTTACAAAATGGTACAAAATAATCATCCTTCCAATCTTCGTATGCATATGACCCCCATCCACAGTCAATGTCCCGGTCCGTCGCTCTTATCTGCATCACATGAAAATAACTGAAATGAGAATAAATCTCAGCAAGTGGAACTCTTACATAGCAATGATACATAGTATACTCTGTAAAACATGACTTTGAAATCATAAATACCATCAACTCTGAAACATGAATACTGTAGCAATAACTGTAGCAATAGCAATAGCAATAGATAGCAATACGATGGTATTTCTCTTTTCTATGGTTGGATTGATATCAATAGTATCTGTAACTGTGGTTGCCAATATCCCATCGATATAAATCGATAACTGTGAGGGGATAAAAGCCTATGGTCGATGATCATCTAATTGCATGCAATGCCATGGCTATGATAAATCAATCCAATAAAACATTTGAATTCTCAATAGCATTTAAGGCCGTCGTTTCGCAATCTCATAATATTTCTTGTATTCCCTTTATAACAATGGTGAGACATACAATGCCTCCAATAGATAATCAATGAAATGAATACATAGCAATGGATCAATGGAAGGGAATAACGCTTTGAAACCTTTAAAACACAATACATATAATATCATGTGAGCAAAAAGGATGAAATTCCACTTACTACCAATAGAACACCTCAAATAAGCTCTTGGTACACCACCTACAACAATAATCCATAAATAACACCAATATCAACTCTAGATCCACAAGTACAAGCCAAATAATCCATTAAACAACTCAAACATCAAATCCAAAATAACCCTTAACTCAAAACCTCGTTAGAATCGCACCAAAAACTTACCTAAGCTTCCTTATACCACGGAGAACGATGATCTCAAGTCGGAAATCCAAACAAAGCCAAGAATCAAAGGTAGGAAGCAAAAGAAATGGATGAAAACCCTTGCCAATGGAGAGAAAATCGGTGAAGAAGAGAAGGAATAGGATAAGGTATGGCCAACAACTCCCAAAAAGTCACTTAAAAACTCCCCCATACTTACACCGCGGGTGCGGTCCCACAAGCACCGCGGGTGCGCTAAGCTCACGGCAACCAAAATAAATCCCATGCACGAACACCGCGGGTGCGGTGCTACAATTACCGCGGGTGCGGTCTCACCGCGGGTGCGGTCCTTGCACTGCCGCGGGTGCGGTGATGCCACGGCCCTCCAAAACCAAAATCATGAATAGTACACCGCGGGGGCACTCATCTAAGAGCGCGGGTGCACTCTACTCACGGCAATGAACAGTACAAACTCAACTAAAATCGATCCGAAACGCTGAAACGAACAATCAACACCAACTAATACCTCAAATAAATAATAACCAATAATACTATAGCCCAAAACACAACTATAAACGACTAATCATAAACCCAATTAACACAATAAAGCTTAAACCGTACCGTACACCGGGCTCGGCTATTACCCACTTTTGGAAGACTTTATGGGCTCAACTTGGCACAAAATTGTTGTTTTCTACTACTTGTCATCCTCAAACGGATGGACAAACTGAAGTTGTCAATAGAACTTTGGGAATACTTTTGCGTGCTATTCTTAAAAAGAACTTGGATTGACATTTCTATGGACTTTAGTTTGGGGTTGCCTAGGCCTAAGAAGAGGAGGGATTCTATTTTTGTAGTTGTGGATAGAATCTCTAAGATGGCACATTTTATAGCTTGTCATGAAACCGATGATGCTTCAAACATTGCGGATTTGTTCTTTAGAGAAGTCGCTAGGTTGCATGGCTTGCCTAGGACTATTGTTTCTCGTCGCAATGTTAAATTTTTAAGTCACTTTTGGAAAAATTTATGGGCTAAACTTGGCACAAAATTGTTGTTTTCTACTACTTGTCATCCTCAAACGGATGGACAAACTGAAGTTGTCCATAGAACTTTGGGAACACTTTTTCGTGCTATTCTTAAAAGGAACTTGGATTGACATTTCTATGGACTTTAGTTTAGGGTTGCCTAGGCCTAAGAAGAGGAGGGATTCTATTTTTGTTATTGTGGATAGATTTTCTTAGATGGCACATTTTATAGCTTGTCATAAAACCGATGATGCTTCAAACATTGCGGATTTGTTCTTTAGAGAAGTCGCTAGGTTGCATGGCATGCCTAGGACTATTGTTTCTGGTCGCGATGTTAAATTTTTGAGTTACTTTTGGAAGACTTTATGGGCTCAACTTGGCACAAAATTGTTGTTTTCTACTACTTGTCATCCTCAAACGGATGGACAAACTGAAGTTGTCAATAAAACTTTGGGAACACATTTGCGTGCTATTCATAAAAAGAACTTGGATTGACATTTCTATGGACTTTAGTTTGGATTTGCCTAGGCCTAAGAAGAGGAGGGATTCTGTTTTTGTAGTTGTGGATAGATTCTCTAAGATCGCACATTTTATAGCTTGTCATGAAACCGATGATGCTTCAAACATTGCGGATTTGTTCTTTAGAGAAGTCGCTAGGTTTCATGGCATGCCTAGGACTATTGTTTCTCGTCGCAATGTTAGATTTTTGAGTTACTTTTGGAATAATTTATGGGCTAAACTTGGCACAAAATTGTTGTTTTCTACTACTTGTCATCCTCAAACGGATGGACAAACTGAAGTTGTCAATAGAACTTTGGGAACACTTTAGCGTGCTATTCTTAAAAAGAACTTGGATTGACATTTCTATGGACTTTAGTTCGGATTTGCCTAGGCCTAAGAAGAGGAGGGATTCTATTTTTGTAGTTGTGGATAGATTCTCTAAGATGGCACAATTTATAACTTGTCAGGAAACCGATGATGCTTCAAACATTGCGGATTTGTTCTTTAGAGAAGTCGTTAGGTTGCATGGCATGCCTTGGACTTCTGATTCTGGTCGCGATGTTAAATTCTTTAGTTATTTTTGGAAGACTTTATGGGCTAAACTTGGCACAAAATTGTTGTTTTCTACTACTTGCCATCCTCAAACAGATGGACAAACTGAAGTTGTCCATAGAACTTTGGGAACACTTTTGCGTGCTATTCTTAGAAGGAACTTGGATTGACATTTCTATGGACTTTAGTTTGGGGTTGCCTAGGCCTAAGAAGAGGAGGGATTCTATTTTTTTTGTTGTGGATAGATTTTCTAAGATGACACGTTTTATAGCTTGTCATAAAACCGATGTTGCTTCAAACATTGCGGATTTTTTCTTTAGAGAATTCGCTAGGTTGCTTGGCATGCCTAGGACTATTGTTTCTGGTCGCGATGTTAAATTTTTGAGTTACTTTTGGAAGACTTTTTGGGCTGAACTTGGCTCAAAATTGTTGTTTTCTACTACTTGTCATCCTCAAACTGATGGACAAACTGAAGTTGTCAATAGAACTTTGGGAACACCTTTGCGTGCTATTCTTAAAAAGAACTTGGATTGACGATTCTATGGACTTTATTTTGGGGTTGCCTAGGACTAAGAAGGGGATGTATTTTATTTTTGTTGTTGTGGATAGATTCTCTAAGATGGCACATTTTATAGCTTGTCATGAAACCGATGATGCTTCAAACATTGCGGATTTTTCTTTCGAGAAGTCGCTAGGTTGCTTGGCATGCCTAGGACTATTGTTTATGGTCGCGATGTTAAATTTTTGATTTACTTTTGGAATAATTTATGGGCTAAACTTGTCACAAAATTGTTGTTTTCTACTACTTGTCATCCTCAAATGGATGGACAAACTGAAGTTGTCAATGGAACTTTGGAAACACCCTTGCCTGCTATTCTTATAAAGAACTTGGATTGACAATTCTATGGACTTTATTTTGGGGTTGCCTAGAACTAAGAAGGGGATGTATTCTATTTTTGTTGTTGTGGATAGATTCTCTAAGATGACACATTTTATAGCTTGTCATAAATCCGATGATGCTTCAAACATTGCGGATTCGTTCTTTAGAGAAGTCGCTAGGTTGCATAGCATGCCTAGGACTATTGTTTCTGGTCGCGATGTTAAATTCTTGAGTTACTTTTGGAAGACTTTATGGGCTCAACTTGGCACAAAATTGTTGTTTTCTACTACTTGTCATCCTCAAACTGATGGACAAACTGAAGTTGTCAATAGAACTTTGGGAACACTTTTGCGTGCTATTCTTAAAAAGAACTTGGATTGACATTTCTATGGACTTTAGTTTGGGGTTGCCTAGGCCTAAGAAGAGGAGGGATTCTATTTTTGTAGTTGTGGATAGATTCTCTAAGATGGCACATTTTATAGCTTGTCATGAAACCGATGATGCTTCAAACATTGCGGATTTGTTCTTTAAAGAAGTCGCTAGGTTGCATGGCTTGCCTAGGACTATTGTTTCTCGTCGCAATGTTAAATTTTTAAGTTACTTTGGGAATAATTTATGGGCTATACTTGGCACAAAATTGTTGTTTTCTACTACTTGTCATCCTCAAACGGATGGACAAACTGAAGTTGTCAATAGAACTTTGGGAACACTTTTTCGTTCTATTCTTAAAAGGAACTTGGATTGACATTTCTATGGACTTTAGTTTAGGTTGCCTAGGCCTAAGAAGAGGAGAGATTCTATTTTTGTTATTGTGGATAGATTTTCTAAGATGGCACATTTTATAGCTTGTCATAAAAGCGATGATGCTTCAAACATTGCGGATTTGTTCATTAGAGAAGTCGTTAGGTTGCATGGCATGCCTAGGACTATTGATTCTGGTCGCGATGTTAAATTCTTGAGTTACTTTTGGAAGACTTTATGGGCTAAACTTGGCACAAAATTGTTGTTTTCTACTACTTGTCATCCTCAAACAGATGGACAAACTGAAGTTGTCCATAGAACTTTGGAAACACTTTTGCGTGCTATTCTTAGAAGGAACTTGGATTGACATTTCTATGGACTTTAGTTTGGGGTTGCCTAGGCCTAAGAAGAGGATGGATTCTATTTTTGTTGTTGTGGATAGATTTTCTAAGATGGCACATTTTATAGCTTGTCATAAAACCGATGATGCTTCAAACATTGCGGATTTGTTCTTTAGAGAAGTCGCTAGGTTGCATGGCATGCCTAGGACTATTGTTTCTCGTCGCAATGTTAAATTCTTGAGTTACTTTTGGAATAATTTATGGGCTAAACTTGGCACAAAATTGTTGTTTTCTACTACTTGTCATCCTCAAACGGATGGACAAACTGAAGTTGTCAATGGAACTTTAGGAACACCTTTGCGTGCTATTCTTAAAAAGAACATGGATTGACAATTCTATGGACTTTATTTTGGGGTTGCCTAGGACTAAGAAGGGGTGGGATTCTATTTTTGTTGTTGTGGATAGATTCTCTAAGATGGCACATTTTATAGCTTGTCATAAAACCGATGATGCTTCAAACATTGCGGATTTGTTCTTTAGAGAAGTCGCTAGGTTGCTTGGCATGCCTAGGACTATTGTTTCTGGTCGCGATGTTAAATTCTTGAGTTACTTTTGGAAGACTTTATGGGCTGAACTTGGCACAAAATTGTTGTTTTCTACTACTTGTCATCCTCAAACTGATTGAGAAACTGAAGTTGCCAATAGAACTTTGGGAACACCTTTGCGTGCTATTCTTAAAAACAACTTGGATTGACAATTCTATGGACTTTATTTTGGGGTTGCCTAGGACTAAGAAGGGGATGTATTCTATTTTTGTTGTTGTGGATAGATTCTCTAAGATGACACATTTTATAGTTTGTCATAAAACCGATGATGCTTCAAACATTGCGGATTTGTTCTTTCGAGAAGTTGCTAGGTTGCTTGGCATCCCTAGGACTATTGTTTCTGGTCGCGATGTTAAATTTTTGATTTACTTTTGGAATAATTTATGGGCTAAACTTGGCACAAAATTGTTGTTGTGACACCCCGATCCTCTTTTAAAATAAAATACGCAGCGGAAATAAAATTTTCTCTTTTAAAATATATACGGAAGGAGTTTCAAAATACATTTCTTTAAATATCTTTACAAAATAAATACATGATCATTTAAATGACATAACAAAAACAAAACATCATTCCTATGATCATGCCAAAATCCTCCTTCCAACGGTGTATGCATATGACCCCCGATCTACAGTCAACGTCCTGAGGCACCACTCTGATCTGCATCACATGAAAATAACTGAAATGAGAATAAATCTCAGCAAGTGGAACTCTTATATAACAATGAACAATAACTCTGTAAAACATTTCTTTGAAATCATAAATACCATCAACTCTGAAATGTAAACTCTGAATATCAATAACATAGCAATAGCATATAAAATATGATGGTATTTCTCTTTTGCTCTGGGGATTGATATCAATAGTATCTCTGCTCTGGGGTGCTCGTATCCCAAATCGATATAAATACCGATAACTCTGAGGGATATAAGCCTATAGGCGATGATCATCTAATATTGCATGCAATCTCTGACTATGTATTTATCAATCCGAAAACATTTGAACTCTGAATAGCATTTAAGGCCGTCCTTTCACAATCTCATATTTTCTCTTGTATTCCCTTTTAACAATAATGAGGTATACAATACCTCCAATAGATAATTAATGAAATCAATACATAACAATGGATCAATGGAAGGGAATATCACTTTAAAATCTTTAAAACACAATACATATAATATCATGTGAGCAAAAAGGATGAAATTCCACTTACAAACCACAACAAACACCTCAACTTAGCTCTTGATCACCACCTACAACAAATAATCCACAAATAACACCAATACCAACTAAATATCCAAGATTACAAGCTAAATAATCCATAAATCCACATAAACAACCAACCTAAACAACTCTTAATTTACAACCTTAACAGAATCGCACCAAAAGCTTACCCAAGCTTCCTAGCACCAAGGAGAACGTCGAACTCAAGTCGAAATTCCAAACAAACGCTTGAATCGAAGATAGGGAGTGAAAGAAATGATGAAAAACCCTAAAATGGAGAGAAAATGCGAAAATGAGAAAGGAAAGAAAAAGGAAAAGTGAGGGCCAACCACTCCAAAATCGACTAAATATCTCGCCCATACCTTTACCGTGGGGGCGCCAACACAAGGACCGCGGGTGCGCCTAAGTTACGGCATTCACAAAAATTCTGGAACACGAACAGCGCGGGTGCGGCGACGCAAGCAGCGCGGGTGCGGTCTCTACCGCGGGTGCGGTCCCTACATCACCGCGGGTGCGGTGATGCTACGGCATTCCAACTCCAAAACAGCACAGTACACCGCGGGGGCACTCCAGTTAAGAGCGCGGGTGCACTCAAGTCACGGCCAAGCACTATTCCCATGCAACTAAAATCGAACCGACACTCTGAAACGAACAACCAACATCAACTAACACCTCAAGACAATAAAACTAACAATACTATAGCCCAAAAATACAACTCTGAACATCTAATCAAATATCCCAAAATAACAAACGAAACTTAAATCGTACCGTACACCGGGCTCGGCTATTACAATCTCCCCCCCTTAAGGGAATTTCGTCCGCGAAATTGACGTCACGGCACGAACAACTCAGGATACTTCTCTCTTATCTCCTCCTCTGGTTCCCACGTAGCCTCTTCTAACAAATGGTTCCTCCAAAGAACTTTGACAATGCCGATCTCTTTGTTCCTCAACACTCTAACTGTGCGATCCAGAATCTGAATCGGAATCTCTTGATACGTCAAATTCGGCGTCAAGTCCAATGGCTCATGGCGAAGAACATGGGAAGGATCTGCAACATACTTCCTGAGCATCGATACGTGAAAAACATTATGGACTCTGTCAAGATCTGGAGGTAGTGCTAATCTGTAGGCTCGATCGCCAACTCTGTCCAATATCTCAAATGGACCAATAAATATAGGACTCAACTTGCCCTTCTTGCCAAATCGCATCACACCCTTGAGAGGTGCTATCTTCAGAAACACGTGATCGCCAACCTCGAACTGCAAAGGCCTACGACGAACATCTGCATAGCTCTTCTGTCTGGACTGGGCAGTCTTCATCCTTTCTCTGATAACAGCAACAACATCGGCAGTCTGCTGGACCAACTCTGGTCCCAACATCTTCCTCTCACCAACCTCGTCCCAATACAAGGGAGATCTGCATTTCCTGCCATAAAGTGCCTCATACGGTGCCATGCCAATCGTCGCCTGGTAGCTATTATTATAAGTGAACTCAACCAAAGGCAACAAAGAATCCCAGCTACCTGGAAAGTCTATAGTACAAGCTCTGAGCATATCCTCAAGAATCTGAATGACTCTCTCTGACTGACCATCGCTCTGAGGATGATAGGCTGTACTGAACGCTAACCACGAACCCATAGCTCTGTGCAAACTCTTCCAAAACTCTGAAGTAAATTTAGGGTCACGATCAGACACGATCGACACAGGGACACCATGAAGTCTGACAATCTCTGCTATGTAGTCCTCGGCATACTGGTTCATCGAATACGTCGTCTTGACTGGAAGAAAGTGCGCTGACTTAGTCAATCGATCAACGATAACCCAAATAGAATTGAAACCTCTCTGCACTCTGGGAAGACCAGTCACGAAATCCATCGTAATATGCTCCCACTTCCACTGAGGAATCGGCAATGACAACAATGTCCCAGCAGGTCTCTGGTGCTCAATCTTCACCTGCTGACAAGTAAGGCACTGAGAAATGAACACGGCAACATCCTTCTTCATACCTGGCCACCAGTAGAGCCGACGAAGATCCTGATACATCTTCGTACTGCCTGGATGAATCGAATACGGCGCGGTATGAGCCTCTGTCAGAATATCTCTACGAATATCATCGCCAACAGGAACACAAATACGACCTCTGAAAGTCACCAAACCATCACCATTCAAGGCAAACTCTGAATTACCTCTAATCTCTGCTCTATCTCTCAACTCTGTCAACTGAACATCAGTCAACTGCTCTCTCCGAATCCTGTCCGTCAATGAAGATCGAATAACCAACGCTGAAAGACGAGCAATGGTGCCTTGAATCACCAGATCAATCTCCTCTCTCTGCAAATCCATCAGCAACGGTCTCTGAATCAAAGAACTCAATGAAGCACTCGACTTACGACTCAAAGCATCAGCCACAACATTCGCCTTCTCTAAGATGACACATTTTATAGTTTGTCATAAAACCGATGATGCTTCAAACATTGCGGATTTGTTCTTTCGAGAAGTCGCTAGGTTGCTTGGCATGCCTAGGACTATTGTTTCTGGTCGCGATGTTAAATTTTTGATTTACTTTTGGAATAATTTATGGGCTAAACTTGGCACAAAATTGTTGTTTTCTACTACTTGTCATCCTCAAACGGATGGACAAACTGAAGTTGTCAATGGAACTTTGGAAACACCTTTGCGTGCTATTATTAAAAAGAACTTGGATTGACAATTCTATGGACTTTATTTTGGGGTTGCCTAGGACTAAGAAGGGGATGTATTCTATTTTTGTTGTTGTGGATAGATTCTCTAAGATGGCACATTTTATAGCTTGTCATAAAACCGATGATGCTTCAAACATTGCGGATTTGTTCTTCAGAGAAGTTGCTAGGTTGCATGGCATGCCTAGGACTATTGTTTCTCGTCGCAATGTTAAATTCTTGAGTTACTTTTGGAATAATTTATGGGCTAAACTTGGCACAAAATTGTTGTTTTCTACTACTTGTCATCCTCAAACGGATGGAAAAACTGAAGTTGTCAATAGAACTTTGGGAACACCTTTGCGTGCTATTCTTAAAAAGAACTTGGATTGACAATTCTATGGAATTTATTTTGGGGTTGCCTAGGACTAAGAAGGGGAGGGATTCTATTTTTGTTGTTGTGGATAGATTCTCTAAGATGGCACATTTTATAGCTTGTCATAAAACCGATGATGCTTCAAACATTGCGGATTTGTTCTTTAGAGAAGTCGTTAGGTTGCATGGCATGCCTAGGACTATTGATTCTGGTCTCGATGTTAAATTCGTGAGTTACTTTTGGAAGACTTTATGGGCTAAACTTGGCACAAAATTGTTGTTTTCTACTACTTGTCATCCTCAAACAGATGGACAAACTGAAGTTGTCTATAGAACTTTGGGAACACTTTTGCGTGCTATTCTTAGAAGGAACTTGGATTGACATTTCTATGGACTTTAGTTTGGGGTTGCCTAGGCCTAAGAAGAGGATGGATTCTATTTTTGTTGTTGTGGATAGATTTTCTAAGATGGCACATTTTATAGCTTGTCATAAAACCGATGATGCTTCAAACATTGCGGATTTGTTCTTTAGAGAAGTCGCTAGGTTGCATGGCATGCCTAGGACTATTGTTTCTCGTCGCAATGTTAAATTTTTAAGTTACTTTTGGAATAATTTATGGCCTAAACTTAGCACAAAATTGTTGTTTTCTACTACTTGTCATCCTCAAACGGATGGACAAACTGAAGTTGTCTATAGAACTTTGGGAACACTTTTTCGTGCTATTTTTAAAAGGAACTTGGATTGACATTTCTATGGACTTTAGTTTAGGGTTGCCTAGGCCTAAGAAGAGGAGGGATTCTATTTTTGTTATTGTGGATAGATTTTCAAAGATGGCACATTTTATAGCTTGTCATAAAAGCGATGATGCTTCAAACATTGCGGATTTGTTCTTTAGAGAAGTCGTTAGGTTGCATGGCATGCCTAGGACTTCTGATTCTGGTCGCGATGTTAAATTCTTGAGTTACTTTTGGAAGACTTTATGGGATAAACTTGGCACAAAATTGTTGTTTCCTACTACTTGTCATCCTCAAACAGATGGACAAACTGAAGTTGTCCATAGAACTTTGGGAACACTTTTGCGTGCTATACTTAGAAGGAACTTGGATTGACATTTCTATGGACTTTAGTTTGGGGTTGCCTAGGCCTAAGAACAGGAGGGATTCTATTTTTGTTGTTGTGGATAGATTTTCTAAGATGGCACATTTTATAGCTTGTCATAAAACCGATGTTGCTTCAAACATTGCGGATTTTTTCTTTAGAGAATTCGCTAGGTTGCTTGGCATGCCTAGGACTATTGTTTCTGGTCGCGATGTTAAATTCTTGAGTTACTTTTTGAAGACTTTTTGGGCTGAACTTGGCACAAAATTGTTGTTTTCTACTACTTGTCATCCTCAAACTGATGGAAAAACTGAAGTTGTCAATAGAACTTTGGGAACACCTTTGCGTGCTATTCTTAAAAAGAACTTGGATTGACAATTCTATGGACTTTATTTTGGGGTTGCCTAGGACTAAGAAGGGGAGGGATTCTATTTTTGTTGTTGTGGATAGATTCTCTAAGATGGCACATTTTATAGCTTGTCATAAAACCGATGATGCTTCAAACATGGCGGATTTGTTCTTTAGAGAAGTCGCTAGGTTGCTTGGCATGCCTAGTACTATTGTTTCTGGTCGCGATGTTAAATTCTTGAGTTACTTTTGGAAGACTTTACGGGCTGAACTTGGCACAAAATTGTTGTTTTCTACTACTTGTCATCCTCAAACGGATGGACAAACTGAAGTTGTCAATGGAACTTTAGGAACATCTTTGCGTGCTATTCTTAAAAACAACTTGGATTGACAATTCTATGGACTTTATTTTGGGGTTGCCTAGGACTAAGAAGGGGATGTATTCTATTTTTGTTGTTGTGGATAGATTCTCTAAGATGGCACGTTTTTTAGCTTGTCATAAAACCGATGATGCTTCAAACATTGCGGATTTGTTCTTTAGAGAAGTCGCTAGGTTGCATGGCATGCCTAGGACTATTGTTTCTGGTCGCGATGTTAAATTCTTGAGTTACTTTTGGAAGACTTTATGGGCTCAACTTGGCACAAAATTGTTTTTTTCTACTACTTGTCATCCTCAAACAGATAGACAAACTGAAGTTGTCAATAGAACTTTGGGAACACTTTTGCGTGCTATTCTTAAAAAGAACTTGGATTGACAATTCTATGGACTTTATTTGGGGGTTGCCTAGGACTAAGAAGGGGATGTATTCTATTTTTGTTGTTGTGGATAGATTCTCTAAGATGGCACATTTTATAGTTTGTCATAAAACCGATGATGCTTCAAACATTGCGGATTTGTTCTTTAGAGAAGTCGCTAGGTTGCTTGGCATGCCTAGGACTATTGTTTCTGGTCGCGATGTTAAATTTTTGAGTTACTTTTGGAATAATTTATGGGCGAAACTTGGCACAAAATTGTTGTTTTCTACTACTTGTCATCCTCAAACGGATGGACAAACTGAAGTTGTCAATGGAACTTTGGGAACACCTTTGCGTGCTATTCTTAAAAACAACTTGGATTGACAATTCTATGGACTTTATTTTGGGGTTGCCTAGGACTAAGAAGGGGATGTATTCTATTTTTGTTGTTGTGGATAGATTCTCTAAGATGGCACATTTTATAGCTTGTCATAAAACCGATGATGCTTCAAACATTGCGGATTTGTTCTTTAGAGAAGTCGCTAGGTTGCATGGCATGCCTAGGACTATTGTTTCTGGTCGCGATGTTAAATTCTTGAGTTACTTTTGGAAGACTTTATGGGCTCAACTTGGCACAAAATTGTTGTTTTCTACTACTTGTCATCCTCAAACGGATAGACAAACTGAAGTTGTCAATAGAACTTTGGGAACACTTTTGCGTGCTATTCTTAAAAAGAACTTGGATTGACATTTCTATGGACTTTAGTTTGGGGTTGCCTAGGCCTAAGAAGAGGAGGGATTCTATTTTTGTAGTTGTGGATAGATTCTCTAAGATGGCACATTTTATAGCTTGTCATGAAACCGATGATGCTTCAAACATTGCGGATTTGTTCTTTAGAGAAGTCGCTAGGTTGCATGGCATGCCTAGGACTATTGTTTCTCGTCGCGATGTTAAATTCTTGAGTTACTTTTGGAAGACTTTATGGGCTAAACTTGGCACAAAATTGTTGTTTCCTACTACTTGTCATCCTCAAACGGATGGACAAACTGAAGTTGTCCATAGAACTTTGGGAACACTTTTGCGTGCTATACTTAGAAGGAACTTGGATTGACATTTCTATGGACTGTAGTTTGGGGTTGCCTAGGCCTAAGAAGGGGAGGGATTCTATTTTTGTTATTGTGGATAGATTTTCTAAGATGGCACATTTTATAGCTTGTCATAAAAGCGACGATGCTTCAAACATTGCGGATTTGTTCTTTAGAGAAGTCGTTAGGTTGCATGGCATGCCTAGGACTTCTAATTCTGGTCGCGATGTTAAATTCTTGAGTTACTTTTGGAATAATTTATGGGCTAAACTTGGCACAAAATTGTTGTTTTCTACTACTTGTCATCCTCAAACGGATGGACAAACTGAAGTTGTCAATAGAACTTTGGGAACACCTTTGCGTGCTATTCTTAAAAAGAACTTGGATTGACAATTATATGGACTTTATTTTTGGGTTGCCTAGACTAAGAAGGGGGTGTATTCTATTTTTGTTGTTGTGGATAGATTCTCTAAGATGGCACATTTTATAGCTTGTCATAAAACCGATGATGCTTCAAACATTGCGGATTTGTTCTTTAGAGAATCGTTAGGTTGCATGGCATGCCTAGGACTATTGTTTCTGGTCGCGATGTTAAATTCTTGAGTTACTTTTGGAAGACTTTTTGGGCTCAACTTGGCACAAAATTGTTGTTTTCTACTACTTGTCATCCTCAAACGGATGGACAAACTGAAGTTGTCAATAGAACTTTGGGAACACATTTGCGTGCTATTCTTAAAAAGAACTTGGATTGACATTTCTATGGACTTTAGTTTGGATTTGCCTAGGCCTAAGAAGAGGAGGGATTCTGTTTTTGTAGTTGTGGATAGAATCTCTGTAATGCCCAAGATTTTATAGAAGGTTAATCTGAGATTATTGATTTTGTATGGACATGAATTTAACCGGGCCAAATTTTGATTAAATTGAGAGAACTAGGATGTTGGGCGAAAGTGACTCGCCCGGGCGGACGTTTTTGACCGCCCGAGCGAGTCTGCCTAGGAGAAGAGGGCCGAGAATCACTCGCCCGGGCGGAATTTTTTGACCGCCCGAGCGAGGCTGCTTGGAATTGCGAGGGCGGAGAGTTACTCGCCCTAGCGGTAGGTTTTGACCGCCCTAGCGAGAAACGTGCAACTTGAAAGGTGAGCCACTTGGCTCGATGCATGTTACGAGTGTATATATATATATATACATGCATATCATCTTAAACGTTAATCCAAAAATGAGAAAAGGGAAAGAATAGAGAATTTGGAGAATTCGTGGTTTAGAATTCAATTTGCGAACGATCCGCCCGTCTGATTTTGAATCCGACTTCGGTACTGTGTTCCTAGCAACGCAGGTTACAACTGGACGTAAGTTTTGTTACGTTTAGACATGATTTGAATTTATGATGTTGCTAGAATTACATGTGATTCAGATATGGCGTTTCTGCTACCGTAGACATTATAGAATTGAAGTCAGACTAAAGAACAGACTGTTTATACAATTGTTATGATTTTAGAGTCGATTGGACTGAGATTTCATATCAGAAATATATTATCGTTCAGAGTTTGAGTTGTATCGATATTGATTATGAATTCCGATATTATATCTGTGATGTTCAGAGTGACGGGGTTATTCAGATTGTATTGTTATGCCGTCGAAACATCAGTTGATTTAGATTGATCAAATTCAGTATTGATTGAGATTGATCAGACTCTGTAACTATCCAGATTGTATGGTTATGTTGATGATATGACTCATATTGTATCTTGTTCAGACATTGATCAGATTGTATAGTGAATTGAGTATTGATCAGAACAGATTGTATATTGAGTTAGTCATTGATACTATGTATTCGATATTGTCTTTTTCAGATTGAGATGGACAGAGTTGAATACAGATCATCGTCTTCGTCAGACCGGGACGACAAAGGTATAATTCATGTGATATTCGGGAAGAAACAACTCAATTTTGATCATCCTTGAGTTGCCCAATAAATCACATACTGTATTCTTGTTTTATTGTTTATATCTAGATATGATTATGATTGTTTATAGATTTGTTTATAGAACTCGTATACAAATCTTATTATGCTTTGTTTACAGATCCTGTGGCATTGCATTAGAATGATTATGCTTGGTTACAGATTGTGTATTCATGCATTAAGATAGGACAGTCTGGAGATCAGGCAGACTTCTAGATGTTCGGCGATATCTCAGCTTAGGGGAAGATCACCGCCCCTTTGTAGATGCGGATACAGATCAGGCCGAAGTCTAGGAATAAGACGTACAGCACCACGATTGGTAGGGTAGGTGACAGACAGTGACGTCTTATTCACAACGGGATCCCTAGAGTTATAGATCGAGTCAAGTCTAGACATGATTTGATTAGAACTGCATGCTTATATGGATGTGGCTCCTAGATCATGGGACCCATCATTACTGCTTTCAGTTGGGTTAGCATGTTTTATGATTAAGATTGTTTATATGCATGTTTATCTGAATTGAGTTGCATGCTTATTTGATTAATTTCATAGACTATGAAATAGATTGTTTCTATACATGATAGCATGTTTTATGATTTAGTTTGTTTATATACATGCTTACCATGTTTTATACTGGGATTTATTCTCACCGGAGTTATCCGGCTGTTGTCTTGTTTTGTATGTGTGCATGACAACAGGTGGGGCTGGTTCAGGGTCGAGATGAAGATGAGAGAAGACGAGTTTAGTGTGGTGATTCCGGACTTACAGTAGACTTGGTTTTATTACTTGACTTTAGTAGTTGAACCTTAGACTAGATTATTGTATTTTAATACTGAAATGTATTTTATACAGATATGTATATTATTAGATGCCATTACCTTCCGCGTTTATATTTTAAAAAGAAAAATTTTTAGACCCTGTTTATCAGAACAGATAATTAGATCCCAAAGACGATTAAGAAGATGATTAGCGTCCGGGTCCCCACAACAGGTGGTATCAAAGCTGATGGTTCCTTTAGACTTAGATTATCAGAGCGATAGATCCTTTAGATTGAGATAATCAGAGTTGATAGATTCTTCAGACTGAGATAGCAGAGAATGAGCGGGGTAGATTGAATTTTTTGTCCTTGCATGTGATTGCTAGCATGAGATTTATTTCAATGTTGACTACATTGTGTGTGATAGCATGATTTATTGCTTTCCCTATTACATGTTGCGTGTTATCTGAGTGGTTTGCAGCATGTAATTACTAAGCCTGGATCAGAACCGAGTCTGAATCAGAGGTCTATGATCAGAGGAGGGCTGAGACAGATTGTGTAGATTGTGTACTAATCTGTTTGATATTCAGATATACCGCCTCGAAGAATTTCAGAAAAGGGCAGTACTTCGTCTGAACAGAGAGATGTATCAGAAATTCAGTTAGAAGAAAAGATGAAAGAATTTGAGTTATTACAGCCGCCGGTTCTGAATGGTACCGAGACATCTGAAGATTGTCAGAACTGGTTTGATGATATAGCAATCTTGTTCGATTTACTTGACTGTACAGATGAACAGAGGGTTAAAATGGTGCCTTACCAGTTACGAGAAGCCGCCAGGAGTTGGTGGATTACCAGTAGAAGAATGTGGGCACAGAGATGTACAGTGATTTCGTGGGAAATATTCAGAACTGAATTTTATCGAAGATTTTTCCCAGTCTCGTACCGATAGGACAAGAAATTAGAGTTTGAGAATTTGAGCCAAGGGAGCTGAATATTGACCAATATACTGCTAAATTCTCGACTCTACTGCGTTTTGCTCCTCAGATAGCTGGAAATGATGAAGCTGTAGTGAATCAGTTCATCAGAGGGCTGAATTCGGAGGTAGTTGCATTTATGAATTTGCAACGACCTTATCATTTTGCTGACATCCTGAGTAGAGCGAAGAGAGCGGAGGCAAGTCTGATTAGACAATTGACAAGGTTGTGTGTGAAGCCACCTCAGACACAACAATCCCCTCTTCAAATTGAGCGTGGCAGCACGAGTGGAAAGCAAGATTTGCTGAAAGCTCAAAAGAAGCCATTCAAGAAGTTGGGAAGTGGTTCCTCTAGCTCAAGTGGTTCCAGTCCAAGCCATACCGATGTCTATTGTAGGACTTGCGGAGGGAGACATTCCTCAGAGCAATGCAAAGGAGTGCTTGGTAGATGCAATATCTGTAAACAGCTGGGGCATTTTGCTAAAGTTTGTCCCCAGAGACGGTCCCGAAGATCTTAGGGAACAGAGTTCACTTGAAACCACAGATTCAGAATTCACAACAGGTACTAGTCTTTATGATTCTATTGCATATGTATTGATATATACTAATGCATTTGTTAAGAATATCTTTGACTGAGTTGCATGGAGATATGCTGTATCTGTTGGGTCTGTATGTACTGTAGTATTGATGTCCTTGCTTGTTGAGGAAGTGTTGATATCAGAAATTTCTGTCTATATTGTATACTACAGTAAGATGAGAATGAAATAGAGATAGATTATGATGTACTTGTGTTTTCTGATTTGAACGCATTATTGATATGTATATGCTGAACAAGTACAAACATACTGTAGAAATTTTCCAGAAATGGTAAGAGTTAGATCAGAGATGACTGATCAGGGGAGATACGACGACCAGGATTCTAGATTTAGAATTCCTTTAATATCTGTATTGTCTATGACTCGATTATTACAGAAAGGAATATGTATTCAGTAGATATACTGAAATCGAGCCTAATATTGGCAGATCTGCCAGTATTGTACGAGTTGGCTGATATTGCCAGATAAGATTTCAGATTGCGTTATATCAGAAAGATAGATTTCAGAATTGAATTCAGATCAGATACTGATTGTTGTTTTAGAATTCAATACAGAATGATATTAAATGTACAGAATGGTACAGAATGAATTGAAAGATCAGTAGAAGAATATCGACCAGGAGTTACACCTGATTTAGTGTTGCTCTTTGGCATGTGTCAATATATTCAGAGATGTTCTGATGATTTTATACTTTTTATATCTATGAGATTCTGATATATTTGCAATATTTGATTGATCAAATCGAATATTTGAAGGTTCTATTGAATATTCTGAGAACTGTGATGATTGTATACAGAAATTATTCAGGTAAGAATCCTGCTTGAAACAGATTGTATTCAGAATATGTGATATCTGAAGTTAGTATACAGATTTATTTCGTTACAGTTGAGATTGCGATTAGTGATTGATAAGATACCGATATCAGAAAGACCAGAAAGTTCAGAAATGTCAGAATAACAGAGATATATTTTGTCTGATTTGGCAGATTATGTTATACGACGGTTGCTTTATATCTATTGAGTATAATTATTGCTCTAAATCAGTATTTGAGACATCCTATATTGTTTTGAGGAGCATATTTTATTGGCAGATGAGATATAACAGTTGATCAGAATGACATGAAGATGTTTATCAGAAATCCTTGTTTTATGAGTTCACTGAACTCACTAGATCTGTATAGGATATTGATATTTCATTTCTGATTTGAGATTACTGTTGTTTTGAATTCGTATATGATACAGATGGTTGTGAACCGTTGAGAATATATACAGTTCAATTGTATCAGAGTTGTTTTCGAAAGGTACAGCTATTCAGAAACGCGATCAGAATGTTCAGAATTTGTTTGTAATAATCAGAACAGAGCATCGGTCAGAATAACAGATATTTGATTTTGTGTTATATGGGACTGATTATGTTATGATATCAGAATGTTTCAGAATTGGTTACAGATTTTGATATTGATAGTCAGAGCTGAATACCAGGTAGGTATTTCTTACTTAATTTATGTTATTCACTGATTTGTTTATACAGCATAGTTCGAATATGAACTCACAGATAGTGTCAGAACCGCATAGTAGTGGATTCAGTTTTCATTCATATAGTTGAGAATGTATGATATTCGAACAGACAGTTGTGATATAAACAGATTAGATCAGTTGTAACAGAATTTGTACAGAAATGTTGGCAGAAATTGTACTGACAAGTCTGAATTGCTAACAGAAGAAGACAAAAAGATAGAAATCAGAAGATTATTACAAATTTTGTATAGTTCTGAATAGAAATGGGAGTACATTTCTATGGCTTTTGTAATGAAATTTCCGCCATTTTCTTTAGATTATGATATGATATGATTATGATTGACAGATTACTCAATCTATATCTATCGGTTTGTACCAGATTACGTACAAACAGAACTAAATGACATAGATCGATGTCAAAGAAATGTTCAGATAGAACAGAACATTTAAGTAGATTATATCAGATTGTGATTTTGATTGAGTTTGTATTCGTGATAGAGTATATCATGAACTCTCTCTGAGATGGTTTTACAGATTGACAGACAGTCAGAATGTATTATCCAAGATATTGGAAGACTTTGGTAGAGTTATAGAGGGCTAGATGTTAGCACTAATTGATATGATTCAGTATTACTGTGTGACAATAGCTATCAGCTTATCAGAAGGGTAAGGAGATAGTTATAAACAAGACAGTATACGAAGAGTACTACAGATGTCTTTTGAAGATAATTCGAAGAAAGATGCAGATAGTTCAGAATGGACAGATTTAAGAAACCAACGTCGGATGATGACGATTGGTAGTTGAAGCTAAAGATTGTTTATGTCTTTGTTTGAGGTAAACAGATTTGTTAACAGCTGATGATACTGATATGTGATAAGCTATAGATTGGTTTATACGGATGTTGTATAGCCAGTATGATGAGATTGATTTTGTCAGAACTAGTTTGAGGGGTATTATGACATTATACTACGTGAATTCTTATTCCAGACTGGAATCAAATATTTGAGTTTTGGTTTAAACTCTGTACGCATTTCTTCTGATATATCTGAATTGATTGTTGTGAGTTCGAGGATGAACTCAGATCTAAGAGGGGGAGAAATGTAATGCCCAAGATTTTATAGAAGGTTAATCTGAGATTATTGATTTTGTATGGACATGAATTTAACCGGGCCAAATTTTGATTAAATTGAGAGAACTAGGATGTTGGGCGAAATTCGCCCAACATCCTAGTTCTCTCAATTTAATCAAAATTTGGCCCGGTTAAATTCATGTCCATACAAAATCAATAATCTCAGATTAACCTTCTATAAAATCTTGGGCATTACATTCTCTAAGATGGCACATTTTATAGCTTGTCATGAAACCGATGATGCTTCAAACATTGCGGATTTGTTCTTTAGAGAAGTCGCTAGGTTGCATGGCATGCCTAGGACTATTGTTTCTCGACGCAATGTTAAATTTTTAAGTTACTTTTGGAATAATTTATGGGCTAAACTTAGCACAAAATTGTTGTTTTCTACTACTTGTCATCCTCAAACGGATGGACAAACTGAAGTTGTCTATAGAACTTTGGGAACACTTTTTCGTGCTATTCTTAAAAGGAACTTGGATTGACATTTCTATGGACTTTAGTTTAGGGTTGCCTAGGCCTAAGAAGAGGAGGGATTCTATTTTTGTTATTGTGGATAGATTTTCTAAGATGGCACATTTTATAGCTTGTCATAAAAGCGATGATGCTTCAAACATTGCGGATTTGTTCTTTAGAGAAGTCGTTAGGTTGCATGGCATGCCTAGGACTTCTGATTCTGGTCGCGATGTTAAATTCTTGAGTTAATTTTGGAAGACTTTATGGGATAAACTTGGCACAAAATTGTTGTTTCCTACAACTTGTCATCCTCAAACAGATGGACAAACTGAAGTTGTCCATAGAACATTGGGAACACTTTTGCGTGCTATACTTAGAAGGAACTTGGATTGACATTTCTATGGACTTTAGTTTGGGGTTGCCTAGGCCTAAGAAGAGGAGGGATTCTATTTTTGTTGTTGTGGATAGATTTTCTAAGATGGCACATTTTATAGCTTGTCATAAAACCGATGTTGCTTCAAACATTGCGGATTTTTTCTTTAGAGAATTCGCTAGGTTGCTTGGCATGCCTAGGACTATTGTTTCTGGTCGCGATGTTAAATTCTTGAGTTACTTTTTGAAGACTTTTTGGGCTGAACTTGGCACAAAATTGTTGTTTTCTACTACTTGTCATCCTCAAACTGATGGACAAACTGAAGTTGTCAATAGAACTTTGGGAACACCTTTGCGTGCTATTCTTAAAAAGAACTTGGATTGACAATTCTATGGACTTTATTTTGGGGTTGCCTAGGACTAAGAAGGGGATGTATTCTATTTTTGTTGTTGTGATTAGATTCTCTAAGATGGCACATTTTATAGCTTGTCATAAAACCGATGATGCTTCAAACATTGCGGATTTGTTCTTTAGAGAAGTCGCTAGGTTGCTTGGCATGCCTAGGACTATTGTTTCTGGTCACGATGTTAAATTCTTGAGTTACTTTTGGAATAATTTATGGGCTAAACTTGGCACAAAATTGTTGTTTTCTACTACTTGTCATCCTCAAACGGATGGAAAAACTGAAGTTGTCAATGGAACTTTGGGAACACCTTTGCGTGCTATTCTTAAAAAGAACTTGGATTGACATTTCTATGGACTTTATTTTGGGGTTGCCTAGGACTAAGAAGGGGAGGGATTCTATTTTTGTTGTTGTGGATAGATTCTCTAAGATGGCACATTTTATAGCTTGTCATAAAACCGATGATGCTTCAAACATTGCGGATTTGTTCTTTAGAGAAGTCGCTAGGTTGCTTGGCATGCCTAGGACTATTGTTTCTGGTCGCGATGTTAAATTTTGGAGTTACTTTTGGAATAATTTATGGGCTAAACTTGGCACAAAATTGTTGTTTTCTACTACTTGTCATCCTCAAACGGATGGACAAACTGAAGTTGTCAATGGAACTTTGGGAACACCTTTGCGTGCTATTCTTAAAAACAACTTGGATTGACAATTCTATGGACATTATTTTGGGGTTGCCTAGGACTAAGAAGGGGATGTATTCTATTTTTGTTGTTGTGGATAGATTCTCTAAGATGGCACATTTTATAGCTTGTCATAAAACCGATGATGCTTCAAACATTGCGGATTTGTTCTTTAGAGAAGTCGCTAGGTTGCATGGCATGCCTAGGACTATTGTTTCTGGTCGCGATGTTAAATTCTTGAGTTACTTTTGGAAGACTTTATGGGCTCAACTTGGCACAAAATTGTTGTTTTCTACTACTTGTCATCCTCAAACGGATAGACAAACTGAAGTTGTCAATAGAACTTTGGGAACACTTTGCGTGCTATTCTTAAAAAGAACTTGGATTGACATTTCTATGGACTTTAGTTTGGGGTTGCCTAGGCCTAAGAAGAGGAGGGATTCTATTTTTGTAGTTGTGGATAGATTCTCTAAGATGGCACATTTTATAGCTTGTCATGAAACCGATGATGCTTCAAACATTGCGGATTTGTTCTTTAGAGAAGTCGCTAGGTTGCATGGCATGCCTAGGACTATTGTTTCTCGTCGCGATGTTAAATTCTTGAGTTACTTTTGGAAGACTTTATGGGCTAAACTTGGCACAAAATTGTTGTTTCCTACTACTTGTCATCCTCAAACGGATGGACAAACTGAAGTTGTCCATAGAACTTTGGGAACACTTTTGCGTGCTATGCTTAGAAGGAACTTGGATTGACATTTCTATGGACTTTAGTTTGGGGTTGCCTAGGCCTAAGAAGAGGAGGGATTCTATTTTTGTTGTTGTGGATAGATTTTCTAAGATGGCACATTTTATAGCTTGTCATAAAACCGATGTTGCTTCAAACATTGCGGATTTTTTCTTAAGAGAATTCGCTAGGTTGCTTGGCATGCCTAGGACTATTGTTGTGGGGACCCGGGCTCTAATTCTTTTACTTGGGATTAAATGAATCAATATTATTTAAAAAGTGGGTCAAATTTTTTTCGCTTTTACATTAACTCAAATGTAAACGAACAAGCATACATTCTTTATTTAGTTTACAACATACAACATACAATATAAGTCTTGTTCTTACCAACTAGTGTTCCATACCATCTATAAACAAACGGTAGTACAAGTCTAACAAAAGAACCACTAGTCCTCTGCTGCGCCCGAGATCACCACGCTATGTTCATCGCTCATCTCTGTCGTGACCCAGATCCTACCTGTAATAGCCGAGCCCGGTGTACGGTACGGTTTAAGCTTTATTGTGTTAATTGGGTTTATGATTAGTCGTTTATAGTTGTGTTTTGGGCTATAGTATTATTGGTTATTATTTATTTGAGGTATTAGTTGGTGTTGATTGTTCGTTTCAGCGTTTCGGATCGATTTTAGTTGAGTTTGTACTGTTCATTGCCGTGAGTAGAGTGCACCCGCGCTCTTAGATGAGTGCCCCCGCGGTGTACTATTCATGATTTTGGTTTTGGAGGGCCGTGGCATCACCGCACCCGCGGCAGTGCAAGGACCGCACCCGCGGTGAGACCGCACCCGCGGTAATTGTAGCACCGCACCCGCGGTGATCGTGCATGAGAATTATTTTGGTATGCCGAGAGCATGGCGCACCCGCGGTGCTTGTGTTGGCGCACCCGCGGTGTAAGTATGGGCGAGTTATTTAGTACCTTTTTGATTGAGTTGACTTCATTCCATACCTTATCCTATCTACTTTTCGAGATTTTCTCTCCATTGACAAGGGTTTTCATCCATTTCTTTTGCTTCCTATCTTCGATTCTTGGCTTTGTTTGGATTTCCGACTTGAGATCATCGTTCTCCGTGGTATAAGGAAGCTTAGGTAAGTTTTTGGTGCGATTCTAACGAGGTTTTGAGTTAAGGGTTATTTTGGATTTGATGTTTGAGTTGTTTAATGGATTATTTGGCTTGTACTTGTGGACCCAGAGTTGATATTGGTGTTATTTATGGATTATTGTTGTAGGTGGTGTACCAAGAGCTTATTTGAGGTGTTCTATTGGTAGTAAGTGGAATTTCATCCCTTGTGCTCACATGATATTATATGTATTGTGTTTTAAAGGTTTCAAAGTGTTATTCCCTTCCATTGATCCATTGTTATGTATTGATTTCATTGATTATCTATTGGAGGCATTGATGTCTCACCATTGTTATAAAGGGAATACAAGAAATATTATGAGATTGCGAAACGACGGCCTTAAATGCTATTGAGAATTCAAATGTTTTATTGGATTGACTTATCATAGCCATGGCATTGCATGCAATTAGATGATCATCGACCATAGGCTTTTATCCCCTCACAGTTATCGATTTATATCGATGGGATATTGGCAACCACAGTTACAGATACTATTGATATCAATCCAACCATAGAAAAGAGAATACCATCGTATTGCTATCTATTGCCATTGCTATTGCTACAGTTATTGCTACGTTATTCATGTTTCAGAGTCGATGGTATTTATGATTTAAAAGCCATGTTTTACAGAGTATACTATGTATCATTGCTATGTAAGAGTTCCACTTGCTGAGATTTATTCTCATTTCAGTTATTTTCATGTGATGCAGATAAGAGCGACGGACCGGGACGTTGACTGTGGATGGGGGTCATATGCATACGAAGATTGGAAGGATGATTATTTTGTACCATTTTGTAACATGATCACACTAATGATATTTTGTATTTTGTTATGTCATTGGAATGATCATGTTGTTATTTTGTAAACACTTTTATAAAATGTATGTTGAAACTCCTTCCATATTTTAAAGAAAAATTTATTTCCGCTGTGCATTTTATTTAAAGAGGTCAGGGGTGTCACATTTAGTGGTATCAGAGCGGTGTTCTTCGGACCAATGCATATGACTTCGTCTACTTTCAACTGTCCGGGTATGTTTTCTTGCATCTATCCATTGTTATATTTATTGATTGGTGTCTTGTGAGCAATTGTAGAGTATGCCTCCTAAGCGTAAGGCGGCAGAGGGTGAGGATAGTTCTTCCTCGAGAGTTGTCGACGAGTTCGGCAAGTTGCTTAAGGAGCAGGCCAAGGTGCATAGCGATCAGATTCAGCAGTTGCTCCGATTGCAAGGAGCAGGTCAGGGTCGAGGCCAAGTGAGAGGTCAAGTTGCTCAGGCTGTTGGCACTGATGCCGTCTTTTCTTCTTTCAAGAGAATGGATCCACCGGAATTCGCAGGTAGCACCGATCCTCTAGTTGCTGTCGAGTGGGTCAAGGCGCTTGAAGCTATCTTCGATCATCTCCAGTACGAGGATAAAGACAGGATTAGCTGTGCAGTGTTCATGTTGGTTAAGGCTGCCCGCATTTGGTGGAATGCTACGAAAGTTGGAGTTGATGTTGCGACACTGAAGTGGTCAGAGTTCACTGACTTGTTCTACGACAAGTATTTCCCCGACGCACTTCGAGCGAGGAAGGTTACGGAGTTCTTGGAACTTAGGCAGGGGAGCTTGGATGTTGGCCAGTATATTCTGAAGTTTGAGGAAGGTTGCCTATTTGCTCCGTATATTGCTTCGAACGACAAGGACAAGGGCGCTCATTTCATTCGAGGCCTTAGAGCGGAGATTCGTCGTGATATCAACATGTCCAAAGCTGTTACTTTCAAGGAGATTGTGTCCAAAGCTTTGTTGGCCGAGCAGGATGAGAAGGACATTGCCCGGGAGAGGCAAGAGAGACACCAAGCCATTGCTCAGAGAGGCCAGGGTTCTAATCAGAGGGGCAGGGATCGTTTCAAGGGCAAGGGCAAGCTGGAGTCGAGTCCTAGACCTCCGCCAGTTCCAGTTCCATTTGATCCTGAGAAGCCGCGGTGTCCAAAGTGTGGTAAGCATCATCGAGGAGAGTGCAGATTGGGCACTCATACTTGTTTTCGTTGTGGCGCGGCAGGCCACGTTGCCAGGAATTGCCCGAGGGGAGATAGCCAAGGGAAGGTGCAGGGTCGTATCTTTTCCATGACGAAGGAAGGTATTAATCGTGAATCTTCATTGATCCTTAGTACTATTTTGATTTCAGGCAGAGTAGCTACTACTTTGATTGATACTGGTGCTACTCATTCTTTTATGTCTGAATTATTTTTGAGATCTTTGGGTATAGTTCCTTCTATTCTTCCCCTTCATCTTAATGTTGTTTTGCCTTCGGGGGACGTGTTGTGCCCGACATCGATTGTCTTTGCGTGCCCTGTTCGTATTGAGGAGCGAGTTGTCTTCGCTGATTTGATTGTTATCCCTATGGTTGCTTTCGACGTTATTCTTGGCATGGATTGGCTTTCGACTTACCGTGCAGTTATCGATTGTGTTGCTAAGAAGGTGACTTTTGCAGATGATGGCCAGGGAGGAGCGCTCGCCAGTGCAGGTACTTCGCTGGTCCTTCCTTTTATTTCTTGTCTTGAGGCTGAGAGATTGTTGTGTAGAGGTTGCGATGGATTTCTTGCTTCTATTGTGGATGTTGATAGATTGAGTAAGTTGAATGTAGATGATATTGATGTGGTGAGGGAGTTTGCTGATGTGTTTGAGGATGATGTTCCGGGTTTGCCGCCGGATAGGGATGTTGAGTTTGTGATCGATTTAGCTCCAGGTACGGTTCCTATCTCTAAGGCTCCGTACAGGATGGCCCCTGCTGAGATGAAGGAATTGAAGACTCAGTTGCAGGATCTTTTAGACAAAGGCTTTATTCGTCCGAGTTCTTCGCCTTGGGGAGCTCCGGTTCTGTTTGTCAAGAAGAAGGATGGTTCCTTGCGACTGTGTATCGACTACAGGGAGCTCAACAAAGTGACTGTCAAGAACAAGTATCCGTTGCCTCGGATAGATGATTTGTTTGATCAGCTCCATGGTGCCACTGTGTTCTCGAAGATTGATCTTCGGTCTGGCTACTATCAGTTGAAGGTTAGGGAGTCTGATATCCCTAAGACAGCTTTCCGGACCAGGTATGGTCACTATGAGTTTCTTGTGATGTCTTTTGGTTTGACCAATGCCCCTTCAGTCTTCATGGACCTGATGAACCGTGTGTTCAAGCCTTATCTGGATAGCTTCGTCATTGTCTTCATTGACGATATCTTGATCTATTCCAAGACCAGAGAGCTTCATGCCGAGCATCTCAGAATTGTTCTTCAGTTGTTGCGAGAGAAGAGGTTGTTTGCCAAGCTGAAGAAGTGTGAGTTTTGGCTGGATCAGATTTCTTTTCTAGGCCATGTTGTTTCGAGAGATCGGCATCGTTAAAGTCCTTTGGAGGAACCATTTGATCGAGGAGGCTACGTGGGAACCAGAGACTGAGATGAGAGAGAGGTATCCTGAGTTGTTCGTGCAGTGACGTCAATTTCGAGGACGAAATTCCTCTAAGGAGGGGAGATTGTAATAGCCGAGCCCGGTGTACGGTACGGTTTAAGCTTTATTGTGTTAATTGGGTTTATGATTAGTCGTTTATAGTTGTGTTTTGGGCTATAGTATTATTGGTTATTATTTATTTGAGGTATTAGTTGGTGTTGATTGTTCGTTTCAGCGTTTCGGATCGATTTTAGTTGAGTTTGTACTGTTCATTGCCGTGAGTAGAGTGCACCCGCGCTCTTAGATGAGTGCCCCCGCAGGTGTACTATTCATGATTTTGGTTTTGGAGGGCCGTGGCATCACCGCACCCGCGGCAGTGCAAGGACCGCACCCGCGGTGAGACCGCACCCGCGGTAATTGTAGCACCGCACCCGCGGTGATCGTGCATGAGAATTATTTTGGTATGCCGAGAGCATGGCGCACCCGCGGTGCTTGTGTTGGCGCACCCGCGGTGTAAGTATGGGCGAGTTATTTAGTACCTTTTTGATTGAGTTGACTTCATTCCATACCTTATCCTATCTACTTTTCGAGATTTTCTCTCCATTGACAAGGGTTTTCATCCATTTCTTTTGCTTCCTATCTTCGATTCTTGGCTTTGTTTGGATTTCCGACTTGAGATCATCGTTCTCCGTGGTATAAGGAAGCTTAGGTAAGTTTTTGGTGCGATTCTAACGAGGTTTTGAGTTAAGGGTTATTTTGGATTTGATGTTTGAGTTGTTTAATGGATTATTTGGCTTGTACTTGTGGACCCAGAGTTGATATTGGTGTTATTTATGGATTATTGTTGTAGGTGGTGTACCAAGAGCTTATTTGAGGTGTTCTATTGGTAGTAAGTGGAATTTCATCCCTTGTGCTCACATGATATTATATGTATTGTGTTTTAAAGGTTTCAAAGTGTTATTCCCTTCCATTGATCCATTGTTATGTATTGATTTCATTGATTATCTATTGGAGGCATTGATGTCTCACCATTGTTATAAAGGGAATACAAGAAATATTATGAGATTGCGAAACGACGGCCTTAAATGCTATTGAGAATTCAAATGTTTTATTGGATTGACTTATCATAGCCATGGCATTGCATGCAATTAGATGATCATCGACCATAGGCTTTTATCCCCTCACAGTTATCGATTTATATCGATGGGATATTGGCAACCACAGTTACAGATACTATTGATATCAATCCAACCATAGAAAAGAGAATACCATCGTATTGCTATCTATTGCCATTGCTATTGCTACAGTTATTGCTACGTTATTCATGTTTCAGAGTCGATGGTATTTATGATTTAAAAGCCATGTTTTACAGAGTATACTATGTATCATTGCTATGTAAGAGTTCCACTTGCTGAGATTTATTCTCATTTCAGTTATTTTCATGTGATGCAGATAAGAGCGACGGACCGGGACGTTGACTGTGGATGGGGGTCATATGCATACGAAGATTGGAAGGATGATTATTTTGTACCATTTTGTAACATGATCACACTAATGATATTTTGTATTTTGTTATGTCATTGGAATGATCATGTTGTTATTTTGTAAACACTTTTATAAAATGTATGTTGAAACTCCTTCCATATTTTAAAGAAAAATTTATTTCCGCTGTGCATTTTATTTAAAGAGGTCAGGGGTGTCACACTACCCCACCTGTTGTTATGCACACATACAGACATAACAACAGCCGGAAAATCGGTGAGAACAAATCCCAGTATAAACATGTAAACATGCATATAAACCATCTAAACATGAAACATGCTGATATGAATGTCATTCATATATAATCATGCAATTCGAATCTAATCATGTCTAGACTCGACTCGACTAGGACTCTAGGGATCCCGTTGTGAATAAGACGTCACTGGCTGTCACCTACCCTACCAATCGTGGTGTTGTACGTCTTATTCCTAGATTTCGGCCTGATCTGTATCCACGTCTACAAAGGGGCGGTGATCTTCCCCTAAGCTGAGATATCGCCGAACATCTAGTAGTCTGCCTGATCTCCAGACTGCCCTATCTTAATGCATGAATACAAAATCTGCAAACAAGCATAATGCAATGCTACACGATCTGTAAACACAGCATAGCAAGATCTACATACAAATTCTGTAAACCAATCTATAACAATAATAATCATATCAAGGTATAAACAATAAAACAAGTATGTGATTTTGGATGGGAAACTCAAATGTGATCTCATTTGAGTCGTGATTCCCCAAACAAAACATGTACTATACCTTTCGTCGTAGAATCGCTGTCACGGTCGCCAATACGAATCTGAAATGGAAATGTGGATACGCACTCTATCAATTTCTAATCTAAATCAACACATATCCAAATCACTACGTGATCTCAATACAATCTGATGGCATAATGACGTAATTCTCGATATCGGTCAATCAAATCCTCAACAGATATCAACACTATCTCATTCTCAATCATAATCCAATACAATATTCATCCAAAACACAATAATTCTATCCCAACAATTCATAAACCATACTGAAATTCATAGGAAATGCATATGATATCATTTCTTTGATCCGTTTACAATTATATCATGCTCAATATGTCAAGAACACAATATAACTATCATATTCTCATTTCCCAAACATCTGAATTTCGAAACTTATTGAAATTACATAAAACTTACATCACTTTGTAGATAATAAAGAGAGGAGCTCAAAACCGCAGTCGGATTTGAATTTGGATGAGTAAATCTTACAAAAGTACAATTCAACCGTATGAAGAATATGGAAGCTTTCCTCTGCAACTTTCGATTAATTCTGATGGAATGAAAGAAAATCGTGCCAAGATATATATACATTGCATGCCTCAATACACATGGCAAATCCTTTGTATTACACGTCTCGCGCATATGCGCGGACACTACTCGCGCATGTGCGCGAGACCTAATGTCTCGGCAGATTTAACACTCGCGCATATGCGCCACTAATCTCGCGCATATGCGCCACAGCTACTGGAGGTGCCGCGCATGTGCGCCATTTCCTGCCACGCATGTGCGCCAATCTTACTGGAAGCTCCGCGCATATGCGCCACCATTCTCGCGCATATGCGCCAAAGCTACTGGCCTGCTCGCGCATGTGCGTGCCTTTCTTCGCGCATGTGCGCCGAGGCTACTGGAATTTCCATGCATATGCGCGCATTTCTTCGCGCATGTGCGCCATAGCTTCGACCTTACTTATTCTTGTGACTATCTTTCGCACCTTTATTATACATTTTCCTTTCTTTTCTAGTCCAATAAAATACATCTACAATCATCTTAATTATCAACAAATCCATCTGATTATGATAACTAATTCTTCGAGCCTTACACATTTTATAGCTTGTCATAAAACCGATGATGCTTCAAACATTGCGGATTTGTTCTTTAGAGAAGTCGCTAGGTTGCATGGCATGCCTAGGACTATTGTTTCTGGTCGCGATGTTAAATTCTTGAGTTACTTTTGGAAGACTTTATGGGCTCAACTTGGCAAAAAATTGTTGTTTTCTACTACTTGTCATCCTCAAACGGATGGACAAACTGAAGTTGTCAATAGAAATTTGGGAACACTTTAGCGTGCTATTCTTAAAAAGAACTTGGATTGACATTTCTATGGACTTTAGTTTGGATTTGCCTAGGCCTAAGAAGAGGAGGGATTCTATTTTTGTAGTTGTGGATAGATTCTCTAAGATGACACATTTTATAGCTTGTCATGAAACCGATGATGCTTCAAACATTGCGGATTTGTTCTTTAGAGAACTCGCTAGGTTGCATGGCATGCCTAGGACTATTGTTTCTCGTCGCAATGTTAAATTTTTAAGTTACTTTTGGAATAATTTATGGGCTAAACTTAGCACAAAATTGTTGTTTTCTACTACTTGTCATCCTCAAACGGATGGACAAACTGAAGTTGTCTATAGAACTTTGGGAACACTTTTTGGTGCTATTCTTAAAAGGAACTTGGATTGACATTTCTATGGACTTTAGTTTAGGGTTGCATAGGCCTAAGAAGAGGAGGGATTCTATTTTTTTTATTGTGGATAGATTTTCTAAGATGGCACATTTTATAGCTTGTCATAAAAGCGATGATGCTTCAAACATTGCGGATTTGTTCTTTAGAGAAGTCGTTAGGTTGCATGGCATGCCTAGGACTTCTGATTCTGGTCGCGATGTTAAATTCTTGAGTTACTTTTGGAAGACTTTATGGGCTAAACTTGGCACAAAATTGTTGTTTTCTAGTACTTGTCATCCTCAAACAGATGGACAAACTGAAGTTGTCCATAAAAATTTGGGAACACTTTTGCGTGCTATTCTTAGAAGGAACTTGGATTGACATTTCTATGGACTTTAGTTTGGGGTTTCCTAGGCCTAAGAAGAGGAGAGATTCTATTTTTGTTGTTGTGGATAGATTCACCTTTCAGAGGAGTTGT
Organism: Primulina eburnea; assembly: GCF_022965805.1. Lineage (NCBI taxonomy): Eukaryota > Viridiplantae > Streptophyta > Magnoliopsida > Lamiales > Gesneriaceae > Primulina > Primulina eburnea. The sequence continues at coordinate 75,546 of NW_027331419.1, read as the reverse complement.
CAGATTTGGCAAGAAAGGGAAGTTGTCTCCACGATATGTCGGTCCATATGAAATTCTAGAAAAGATAGGAGATCATGCCTATCGACTAGCATTGCCGCCTTCATTATCTAGAATACATGATGTTTTTCATGTATCGATGCTGCGGAAATATCTCCCTGATGATTCACACGTGATTCAACCAGACGAGGCAGAACTTGATGAAAATCTGAGTTATATTGAAAAGCCGATCCGGATTATCGATCGTAAAGAAAAACAGCTCAGAACGAAAATGATTCCATTGGTGAAAGTTCAATGGACTCGTCATGGTGTTGAAGAAGCCACGTGGGAGACTGAATCTGACATGAGACAGGAATTCCCAGCCTTGTTTCACTGATGTAAATACGTACTCGATTGTAATTACATTTCTTCTTAATGATATGATTTGATTGCCTGTGATTTCGAGGACGAAATCGTATCTTAGAAGGGGAGAAATGTAATGCCTGGAAAATTAATCCCATTAATCAGTAATTATTGAATTATAATTTGATATGATTATGAAGGGATTAACCGAGACACGAAATAAGATTACATGTGAAAAGGAATGTGCGAGGACAGTAGCTGTGGCGCACATGCGCGAACCAATGCGCGCACATGCGCCAACAGGACAGAAGGTCTCGCGCATATGCGCGATGAATGTGCGCGCATATGCGCGAGTTGTGCGGAACGCCACGGTAAACTCCAGTAGCCCTCGCGCATATGCGCGGAAAGAGTCGCGCATATGCGCGAGCTGCCGAGGAACTCAATGCGCAGACCAGTAGGTCTCGCGCATATGCGCCGGTAATGTCGCGCATATGCGCGAGACATGCAGAAAGGAAACGTGCCACTTGGTTCATCGTGAGCCGTGAGTATATATATATATATATACAAAAACGTATTCAGTCTCAGAAACGAAAAATCGAGGAATTGAGAGAAAGTTTTGGAATTTGATTTCAATTTCAATCGTGTGATCAATCCGTCCGTCCGAATTGTAATCCGACTTCGGTACTGTTATCCTATCGACGTAGGCTACACTTTGACGTAAGTTTTGCTACGTTTTGACATGCTTTGAAATTATGCTATTGTCAGAATTAAATAGGATTCATATATGATGTTCTTGATATGTTAGACATCGTAGAATCGAAGCCAGATTAAGAAATAGACTGATTATGGAATTGCTATGATTTTCTGATTATAATCAGTAATACCGGACAGATTTGGATTATGGATTGATTATAGATTGTATTGGATATGGGTTATAGATTGTAACTATTATCTGGTGAATTGGTATAGACGGGGATATTGGAAGTATACCGTTATACCGTTGATCTTGAATTAATTCCAGATTGATCAGATTGTTATGGAGTTGACTAGTATATTGATATGAGATTATTGGTATTGTGATTACCAGACAGACTGTGAATTCAGGACTTCGACTGAGCAGGAAACCGAGACTGCAACGAAAGGTATAAGTCAATGTGGTATTGGGAGATGGACTTGAGTCGGTTTAGACTTGGGTTTCCCTAAATCACATACTTTATTTTATTGCATGGATATTTGCATTACATTGATTAATGTACTTGTTCTTTTGTATTTAGATGACAGGTATTAGACAAGTTATCTTCTGACAGAAGTGCCGGATAGTGGTGGTATCGCCACGGAACATTGCACTATGTCTCAAGATAGGATACTAGTGATAGAGCTACAGTCCTTGACGGTTAGGTCAGGACACTGGATGTTTGGTTATATCGAGTAATGGAATCTATTACGGAATTCGATATAGGAACACCATATTTGGTTATATCGAGTAAAGGGTATTGGAATTCTTCTATTACGGAATTCGATATAGGAATACCAGGGCACTGGTTATATCGAGTAATAGATATTATGGTTCCATCCTTTACGGAATTCGATATAGGAATACCACATCTGGAAACCGGGATCCCTAGACTAGGATTGAGTCTAGTCTGAATTATGATTGATGTCGACAGTTTGATTTGATATTGTTTCTGTTTCAGATTTTGATACGTATTCATGTTACCTGATTACATGCATTATATGATTTATATGATTGCATGTTTCATTGATTTATACTGGGGATTATATTCTCACCGGTATATCCGGCTGTTGTCTTGTCTGTATGTGTACTTGACAACAGGTGGGACAGGTCCAGGGTCGAGGAGATGAAGAGCTAGATCGTGATTAGAGCGGTGGCACCGGACTTGGACTAGATATAGGGTTAAACACTTGACTTTAGTTTAAACCCTAGTTTGAATAAATGTTGAAATACAGGATTTGTATTTTATATACTGATATATATATATGTTTTAATTTCACTACGTTCCGCACTTTAAAAAGAAAAAAAAAAAATTTAGACCCTGTGTTATAATTGATTATTTAGTCCCAAAGGTGATTTAGAACTGGATTAGCGTCCGGGTCCCCACAACAGGTGGTATCAGAGCCATAGATCCTTGAGATTGAGATAGGAGATAGTGAGCGGGGTAGAATGTGTTTTCTTTCCTGCTTTTGATTGCTAGCATGATTCCTGTTTTAATACATGTTACCTGACTTATCTGCTATTGATATGGTATTGCGTATTATTGGAATGGATCAGCTGTAAGATGATCCAGGGAGGCTTGAAATAGGATTATTGTTGGAACTGCTAACCCTTTTGGTTATCAGATATGCCTCCGAGGAGAATGCCAGAACAGGGGAGTACCTCGAATCCTCCCATGGATGTGACACCTACAGCATTGGAGAAATTGCAGAAACGGTTTCAGTCATTTCATCCACCGACTTTGAAAGGAACGGAGAACTCCGTGGAATGTGAAAGTTGGTTGGACGATATTGAATCACTGTTTGACTCGTTGGAGTATACTGAGGAAAAGAGGGCGAAACTGATAATACACCAGTTGCAGGACATTGCTAAACACTGGTGGATCACGACTAGAAGGGCATTGGAACAGAGAGGTATGGCCATTACCTGGAATGTGTTTAAGACTGAATTCTATCTACGGTTCTTTCCAGTTTCTTATAGGAAGGACAAGGGAGCCGAGTTTGCGAACCTGAAACAAGGCCAGTTGAACATTGAGGATTATGTGGCTAAGTTTTCTACTCTGCTCCGATTTGCACCTCATGTGGCAGGAAGTGATGAGGCCGTAGCAGACCAGTTCATAAATGGCCTAAATCCTGAAATTTTTTACTCTGGTGAATACTGGGAGGCCCAACAACTTCACCGATGCCCTAAACAGAGCCAAGGGAGCTGAGGCAGGCCTGATGAGGCAGAGAGAGGCTTCGTTTGTGGCTCCAGTATCGGGACAACAACCACCTCCTCGATTTGAAGGGGGCAGCAGCGGTACCGGGAAGAAGGATTTCTTGAAGGCTAGAGGAAAGCAATTCAAGAAATCAGGGACTACCTCGTCCAGTTCGGGTGGCTCGAGACAGATCGGTCAGAGCCAAAGTTATACTGGACCATACTGTGGTACTTGTGGAGGGAGACATTCCACAGATCAGTGCCGAGGAGTAGTTGGCAGCTGTCGTATCTGTAAACAGCAGGGACACTTTGCCCGAGTGTGTCCCCAGAGGAGTGCCCAGGGATCACAGGCTGCTGAGTCGTCTGGATCAGCGGCTCAGGCAGGGAGACGATTTTCTGCCGTTCATTCCTTTCAGCCAGCACCGTCTACTCTGTCACAGCAGAGGCCAGGAGGGGGCCAGATCGTGAGCCAGCCTCTGAGACAGCAGGCCAGAGTTTTTGCTTTGACCGAGGAGCAGGCACAGGATGCACCCTACGATGTAGTTGCAGGTAACTGTTTTATTTCTGGTTATCCTGCTTACGTATTGATTGATACTGGTGCATCACATACTTTTATGTCTGAGCGATTTGCTTTAATGCATTCATTGCCTGTTGAGTCCTTAGCTACTGTAGTATCTGTCACGTCTCCGTTAGGAACAGGTTTGATATCGGTGAAATCTGTGAAATCGTGTATACTGTAGTACGATGGGCATACGATTGAGTTAGACTGTATTGTGCTTGGTTTATCTGATTTTGATTGTATTGTCGATATCGACATGTTGACCAAGTACCGGGCTACAGTCGATTGTTTCCACAAGATAGTTCGATTCAGACCTGAGATGGCTAAGGAGTGGAAATTTTATGGTAAGGGTTCTCGTGCTAGAATTCCTTTGATATCTGCAATGAATATGACTCGATTATTGCAGAAGGGAGCGGATGGATTCCTGGTATATTCAGTTGATTTACTGAAGACGAGCCCATCATTGGCGGATTTGCCAGTGGTGTGCGAATTTGCTGATGTCTTTCCAGACGAGATTCCTGGATTGCCTCCGATTCGAGAGATAGACTTCAGCATAGAGTTAATGCCAGGAACAGTTCCAATTTCGAGAGCTCCTTACAGGATGGCACCGATCGAATTGAAAGAATTGAAAGAACAGTTGGAGGATTTACTGGCCAAGGGATATATCAGACCGAGTGTATCTCCTTGGGGTGCTCCAGTACTGTTCGTGAGGAAGAAAGATGGGTCGATGAGACTCTGTATCGACTACCGGCAACTGAACAAGGCAACGGTAAAGAATAAATATCCATTGCCTCGTATTGATGATTTGTTTGATCAGTTGCAAGGTTCATCTGTTTATTCCAAGATCAACTTGAGATCTGGATACCATCAACTGAGAGTCAGGGACTCTGATATCTCAAAGACAGCATTCAGAACGAGGTATGGACATTATGAGTTTATTGTCATGCCTTTTGGTTTGACGAATGCACCAGCAGTATTTATGGGATTGATGAACCGCGTATTTCAGAAATACTTGGATGATTTTGTTATCATATTCATTGATGATATATTGATTTATTCGAAGAATATGATTGCGCATGCTAATCATCTGAGGATGGTGTTGAGAATTTTGAGGGCAGAGAAACTGTATGCTAAATTGTCGAAATGCGAGTTTTGGCTGAAACAGGTTGTGTTTTTAGGTCACATTATATCGGGAGACGGTATATCAGTTGATCCCAGTAAAGTTGAGGCAGTGATTTCTTGGCCGAGACCTACATCTGTGCCGGAAATTCGCAGTTTTATGGGTTTGGCAGGATATTATCGTCGATTTATTAAAGATTTTTCGAGTATTGCCAAACCGATTACGCAGTTGACTCAGAAGAATGCTCCGTTTAACTGGTCTGAGGAATGTGAGACCAGTTTTCGTGAGTTAAAGAAGAGATTGACCAGTGCGCCTGTGTTGACGATTCCTTCAGGTACTGGTGATTTTGTGGTTTATTGTGATGCATCTCACCGAGGATTGGGTTGTGTTTTAATGCAGCGAGGGCATGTGATTGCTTATGCCTCAAGACAACTGAAACCACATGAGACTCGATACCCGATTCATGATCTTGAATTGGCAGCCATAGTCTTTGCATTGAAGATATGGCGACATTATCTGTACGGTGAGAAATTCGAAATATATTCTGATCATAAAAGCTTGAAATATTTGTTTTCGCAATCAGAGCTGAATATGAGACAGCGGAGATGGCTGGATTTACTGAAAGACTTTGACTGTGAAATCAAATATTTTCCAGGGAAATCCAATGCAGCAGCAGATGCGCTGAGTCGAAAGGTATGTGCACTATCCTTATCGACGATTGGTGTATCGAATTTGATTGAAGACTGCTGTTTGTCTGGATTAATATTTGAGACAAATCGTCAGCCTCTGAGATTGTGTGCTGTTCGAGCTGAACCAGAGCTACTTTTGAAAATTAAAGAAGCTCAGAAAGTTGATCAGAATGTACAGAATTCGACTGCGATGGTCAGAGCTGGACATCAATCGGAATATCAGGTACGAGATAAGATTTTGTATGTGAATAATCGTATAGTTGTGCCGAATGTTTTGGATTTGAGACAGCGAATACTGTCAGAAGCGCACAACAGTCGTTTTAGCATTCATCCTGGTGGTAGGAAAATGTATAATGATTTAAAGACAGAGTATTGGTGGAAACAAATGAAATCTGATGTGACTAAATTTGTAGCCAAGTGTCTGAATTGCCAACAGGTGAAGGCTGAAAGAAAGAAACCAGGAGGATTATTACAGAGTTTGTCCATTCCTGAATGGAAATGGGATCACATTTCCATGGATTTTGTGACACAGTTACCGAGATCCTCCCGAGGTTGTGATGCGATTTGGGTCGTGATTGATCGATTGACCAAATCTGCATGTTTTATTCCATACAAGATGACGTACCGATATGATCAGATGGCTGAGATCTATGTCAAGGAAGTGGTAAGATTGCACGGAGTGCCGAAGTCGATTGTTTCAGACCGTGACCCTCGGTTTACATCGCACTTCTGGCAGAGTCTGCAGCAAGCTCTTGGTACGAAGTTACATCTTAGTACCGCATATCATCCACAGACTGATGGACAGTCAGAGCGTACGATTCAGACATTGGAAGATATGCTGAGAGCTGTAGTACTTGATTTTAGCACTGGTTGGCAGGATGCATTGCCACTTTGTGAATTTTCGTACAACAATAGCTATCAAACGAGTATTGAGATGGCACCATTTGAAGCGTTGTACGGAAAGAAATGTCGGTCCCCTCTTTACTGGGATGATATCTCTGAAGTTCCTGAGACTGAACCGGATATGATCAGAGATATGACTGAGAAAGTAAAGCTGATTCAGAAGAAAATGAAGGCAGCTTAGGACAGACAAGCCAAATATGCCAACCTCAGACGACGACCGTTGGTATTTGAGGCTGGAGACCGAGTGTTCCTGAAAATTTCACCTTTCAGAGAAGTTGTCAGATTTGGCAAGAAAGGGAAGTTGTCTCCACGATATGTCGGTCCATATGAAATTCTAGAAAAGATAGGAGATCGTGCCTATCGACTAGCATTGCCGCCTTCATTATCTAGAATACATGATGTTTTTCATGTATCGATGCTGCGGAAATATCTCCCTGATGATTCACACGTGATTCAACCAGACGAGGCAGAACTTGATGAAAATCTGAGTTATATTGAAAAGCCGATCCGGATTATCGATCGTAAAGAAAAACAGCTCAGAACGAAAATGATTCCATTGGTGAAAGTTCAATGGACTCGTCATGGTGTTGAAGAAGCCACGTGGGAGACTGAATCTAACATGAGACAGGAATTCCCAGCCTTGTTTCACTGATGTAAATACGTACTCGATTGTAATTACATTTCTTCTTAATGATATGATTTGATTGCCTGTGATTTCGAGGACGAAATCGTATCTTAGAAGGGGAGAAATGTAATGCCTGGAAAATTAATCCCATTAATCAGTAATTATTGAATTATAATTTGATATGATTATGAAGGGATTAACCGAGACACGAAATAAGATTACATGTGAAAAGGAATGTGCGAGGACAGTAGCTGTGGCGCACATGCGCGAACCAATGCGCGCACATGCGCCAACAGGACAGAAGGTCTCGCGCATATGCGCGATGAATGTGCGCGCATATGCGCGAGTTGTGCGGAACGCCACGGTAAACTCCAGTAGCCCTCGCGCATATGCGCGGAAAGAGTCTCGCATATGCGCGAGCTGCCGAGGAACTCAATGCGCAGACCAGTAGGTCTCGCGCATATGCGCCGGTAATGTCGCGCATATGCGCGAGACATGCAGAAAGGAAACGTGCCATTTGGTTCATCGTGAGCCGTGAGTATATATATATATATATACAAAAACGTATTCAGTCTCAGAAACGAAAAATCGAGGAATTGAGAGAAAGTTTTGGAATTTGATTTCAATTTCAATCGTGTGATCAATCCGTCCGTCCGAATTGTAATCCGACTTCGGTACTGTTATCCTATCGACGTAGGCTACACTTTGACGTAAGTTTTGCTACGTTTTGACATGCTTTGAAATTATGCTATTGTCAGAATTAAATAGGATTCATATATGATGTTCTTGATATGTTAGACATCGTAGTATCGAAGTCAGATTAAGAAATAGACTGATTATGGAATTGCTATGATTTTCTGATTATAATCAGTAATACCGGACAGATTTGGATTATGGATTGATTATAGATTGTATTGGATATGGGTTATAGATTGTAACTATTATCTGGTGAATTGGTATAGACGGGGATATTGGAAGTATACTGTTATACCGTTGATCTTGAATTAATTCCAGATTGATCAGATTGTTATGGAGTTGACTAGTATATTGATATGAGATTATTGGTATTGTGATTACCAGACAGACTGTGAATTCAGGACTTCGACTGAGCAGGAAACCGAGACTGCAACGAAAGGTATAAGTCAATGTGGTATTGGGAGATGGACTTGAGTCGGTTTAGACTTGGGTTTCCCTAAATCACATACTTTATTTTATTGCATGGATATTTGCATTACATTGATTAATGTACTTGTTCTTTTGTATTTAGATGACAGGTATTAGACAAGTTATCTTCTGACAGAAGTGCCGGATAGTGGTGGTATCGCCACGGAACATTGCACTATGTCTCAAGATAGGATACTAGTGATAGAGCTACAGTCCTTGACGGTTAGGTCAGGACACTGGATGTTTGGTTATATCGAGTAATGGAATCTATTACGGAATTCGATATAGGAACACCATATTTGGTTATATCGAGTAAAGGGTATTGGAATTCTTCTATTACGGAATTCGATATAGGAATACCAGGGCACTGGTTATATCGAGTAATAGATATTATGGTTCCATCCTTTACGGAATTCGATATAGGAATACCACATCTGGAAACCGGGATCCCTAGACTAGGATTGAGTCTAGTCTGAATTATGATTGATGTCGACAGTTTGATTTGATATTGTTTCTGTTTCAGATTTTGATACGTATTCATGTTACCTGATTACATGCATTATATGATTTATATGATTGCATGTTTCATTGATTTATACTGGGGATTATATTCTCACCGGTATATCCGGCTGTTGTCTTGTCTGTATGTGTACTTGACAACAGGTGGGACAGGTCCAGGGTCGAGGAGATGAAGAGCTAGATCGTGATTAGAGCGGTGGCACCGGACTTGGACTAGATATAGGGTTAAACACTTGACTTTAGTTTAAACCCTAGTTTGAATAAATGTTGAAATACAGGATTTGTATTTTATATACTGATATATATATATGTTTTAATTTCACTACGTTCCGCACTTTAAAAAGAAAAAAAAAAAATTTAGACCCTGTGTTATAATTGATTATTTAGTCCCAAAGGTGATTTAGAACTGGATTAGCGTCCGGGTCCCCACATTTCTGGTCGCGATGTTAAATTTTTGAGTTACTTTTGGAATAATTTATGGGCTAAACTTGGCACAAAATTGTTGTTTTCTACTACTTGTCATCCTCAAACGGATGGACAAACTGAAGTTGCCAATGGAACTTTGGGAACACCTTTTCGTGCTATTCTTAAAAACAACTTGGATTGACAATTCTATTGACTTTATTTTGGGGTTGCCTAGGACTAAGAAGGGGATGTATTCTATTTTTGTTGTTGTGGATAGATTCTCTAAGATGGCAAATTTTATAGCTTGCCATAAAACCGATGACGCTTCAAACATTGTGGATTTGTTCTTTAGAGAAGTCGCTAGGTTGCATGGCATGCCTAGGACTATTGTTTCTGGTCGCGATGTTAAATTCTTGAGTTACTTTTGGAAGACTTTATGGGCTGAACTTGGCACAAAATTGTTGTTTTCTACTACTTGTCATCCTCAAACGGATAGACAAACTGAAGTTGTCTATAGAACTTTGGGAACACTTTTGCGTGCTATTCTTAAAAAGGACTAGGATTGACATTTCTATGAACTTTAGTTTGGGGTTGCCTAGGCCTAAGAAGAGGAGGGATTCTATTTTTGTAGTTGTTGATAGATTCTCTAAGATGGCACATTTTATAGCTTGTCATGAAACCGATGATGCTTCAAACATTGCGGATTTGTTCTTTAGAGAAGTCGCTAGGTTGCATGGCATGCCTAGGACTATTGTTTCTCGTCGCAATGTTAAATTTTTAAGTTACTTATGGAATAATTTATGGGCTAAACTTGGCACAAAATTGTTGTTTTCTACTACTTGTCATCCTCAAACGGATGGACAAACTGAAGTTGTCAATAGAACTTTGGGAACACTTTTTCGTGCTATTCTTAAAAGTAACTTGGATTGACATTTCTATGGACTTTAGTTTGGGGTTGCCTAGGCCTAAGAAGAGGAGGGATTCTATTTTTGTTATTGTGGATAGATTTTCTAAGATGGCACATTTTATAGCTTGTCATAAAACCGATGATGCTTCAAACATGGCGGATTTGTTCTTTAGAGAAGTCGCTAGGTTGCATGGCATGCCTAGGACTATTGATTCTAGTCGCGATGTTAAATTCTTGAGTTACTTTTGGAAGACTTTATGGGCTGAACTTGGCACAAAATTGTTGTTTTCTACTACTTGTCATCCTCAAACAGATGGACAAACTGAAGTTGTCCATAGAACTTTGGGAACACTTTTGCGTGCTATTCTTAAAAGGAACTTGGATTGACATTTCTATGGACTTTAGTTTGGGGTTGCCTAGGCCTAAGAAGAGGATGGATTCTATTTTTGTTGTTGTGGATAGATTTTCTAAGATGGCACATTTTATAGCTTGTCATAAAACCGATGATGCTTCAAACATTGCGGATTTGTTATTTAGAGAAGTCGCTAGGTTCCATGGCATGCCTAGGACTATTGTTTTCTCGTCGCAATGTTAAATTCTTGAGTTACTTTTGGAAGACTTTATGGGCTGAACTTGGCACAAAATTGTTGTTTTCTACTACTTGTCATCCTCAAACTGATTGACAAACTGAAGTTGTCAATAGAACTTTGGAAACACCTTTGCGTGCTATTCTTAAAAACAACTTGGATTGACAATTCTATGGACTTTATTTTGGGGTTGCCTAGGACTAAGAAGGGGATGTATTCTATTTTTGTTGTTGTGGATAGATTCTCTAAGATGACACATTTTATAGTTTGTCATAAAACCGATGATGCTTCAAACATTGCGGATTTGTTCTTTCGAGAAGTCGCTTGGTTGCTTGGCATGCCTAGGACTATTGTTTCTGGTCGCGATGTTAAATTTTTGAGTTACTTTTGGAATAATTTATGGGCTAAACTTGGCACAAAATTGTTGTTTTCTACTACTTGTCATCCTCAAACGGATGGACAAACAGAAGTTGTCAATGGAACTTTGGAAACACCTTCGCGTGCTATTCTTAAAAAGAACTTGGCTTGACAATTCTATGGACTTTATTTTGGGGTTGCCTAGGACTAAGAAGGGGATGTATTCTATTTTTGTTGTTGTGGATAGATTCTCTAAGATGGCACATTTTATAGCTTGTCATAAAACCGATGATGCTTCAAACATTGCGGATTTGTTCTTTAGAGAAGTCGCTAGGTTGCATGGCATGCCTAGGACTATTGTTTCTGGTCGCGATGTTAAATTCTTGAGTTACTTTTGGAAGACTTTATGGGCTCAACTTGGCACAAAATTGTTGTTTTCTACTACTTGTCATCCTCAAACGGATGGACAAACTGAAGTTGTCAATAGAACTTTGGGAACACTTTTGCGTGCTATTCTTAAAAAGAACTTGGATTGACATTTCTATGGACTTTAGTTTGGGGTTGCCTAGGCCTAAGAAGAGGAGGGATTCTATTTTTGTAGTTATGGATAGATTCTCTAAGATGGCACATTTTATAGCTTGTCATGAAACCGATGATGCTTCAAACATTGCGGATTTGTTCTTTAGAGAAGTCGCTAGGTTGCATGGCTTGCCTAGGACTATTGTTTCTCGTCGCAATGTTAAATTTTTAAGTAACTTTTGGAATAATTTATGGGCTAAACTTGGCACAAAATTGTTGTTTTCTACTACTTGTCATCCTCAAACGGATGGACAAACTGAAGTTGTCAATAGAACTTTGGGAACACTTTTTCGTGCTATTCTTAAAAGGAACTTGGATTGACATTTCTATGGACTTTAGTTTAGGGTTGCCTAGGCCTAAGAAGAGGAGGGATTCTATTTTTGTTATTGTGGATAGTTTCTCTAAGATGGCACATTTTATAGCTTGTCATAAAACCGATGATGCTTCAAACATTGCGGATTTGTTCTTTAGAGAAGTCGCTAGGTTGCATGGCATGCCCAGGACTATTGTTTCTGGTCGCGATGTTAAATTCTTGAGTTACTTTTGGAAGACTTTATGGGCTCAACTTGGCACAAAATTGTTGTTTTCTACTACTTGTCATCCTCAAACGGATGGACAAACTGAAGTTGTCAATAGAACTTTGGGAACACTTTAGCGTGCTATTCTTAAAAAGAACTTGGATTGACATTTCTATGGACTTTAGTGAAAGCGGACCGGTTACGGTGGCCGGAAACGCAACGGAAGCACAAAAATCGAATTTTTGACATAAAAATTTCGGCCACCCCATAGGACTTGTGCAATATTTACAAAAACATTAACATACATAGGATGTAAGAAAGATTACCTATCAATCACAAGGATTGATGTTTGGCTCCAACTTTGTTGTCAAACAACAAAGCTCTTGAATGGAAGATGAATCTACAAGCTCCTCCTCCAAATCCTTGAAACTTTCCTTCAAATTAAGCCCACCACTAACTAGGGAAATCCCCTCACAATTTGCACTAGAAAAATGTGAGGATTTTTCAAAGAGAAGTGTGTTTATTCCTCAACAACTTGAAGAACAAAATAAAGAAGAAAATATGGAGAGAATATAGTGTGTGTTTCGGCCATTGCATAGTGGGAGGGAAGGAGAATGAGTTTTAATTGCATGCCTTGGTTGTGAGAAAAGCAAAAGTGAAAAGTAGCATGCCATGCCATTATTTTATTCAAAAGTAATCTCCAACCCTTCACCTCCCATGCATGCATACTATATAGTTTTTAATCTAATTAAAAACTTTGGACTAAATTTAAATATCTCAAACACATTTGAGACTATTTAAACATTACTTGAATTTACTCAAGTCCCACTAGTTTAAATAATTATTTTAATTGAGCTCTACAAGACTCAATATTATTTAATTAATCCAACACTTGAACTAAATTAATTATTTGGGCTCTACAAGGCCCACTAGTGTTTAATTAATTCAACACTTGAATTAATTTAATTTAGTCCATTATAATGTTTATGAAAATCACAATTTTCAAATACATTATTCTCTTGGCCAAATTTTAATTTAGGAACACTTCCATAAATCAAAATTTACATTTCTCTCATAGAAGTCATACTTCTAATTTTCCTTACGCTTATAAACTCCTTTATAAGCCGTTCAACACATTGAACTATTTTACTTCTCATCGGGATTTACAAAGCTAGTACTTGTGTGGCCCTCAATGGTTCATTGATACAACTAGCCGTGGGTTCACATCTCCATGTGATTCGGACTAAACATGTCCTTATTCGAGCATACCCCAATTGCTCCATTCTTACTTATCAACTTCTTGATAGTAAGAACGTCAGAACTCAAGTCTGATAGTACCCAACCAATCACGTTAAACGCCTAGCAGCATCGCTTACGTGATTCCCTAGGTATCACATGATAGTGCCTGCAAGAACCATTCAATTATGGTTAGCGTACAGTACGGTCCCTTCAACTCATATATCCCGATCGATTCGACAACCATTGGTTTATCGAGAGTTGTCAATGAATCGATACTATGTGTCATGTCGTAGTTGCATCGATGGTGTAATCTATGAAACACCTTTCATAATTACAACCATACTCTGGCCAGAGATTTCAACCTACATACACATGATAACACATAGGATATCCATACCCGAAGGTAAGCGGTGAATCCCCGACTACAATGCATCGACTCCTATGTGTTTCGACAGAACACCCAACCTTGCCACCTGATGACCCCATGAGAGTCGGTAAACAAGTCAAAGTGTAATTCTAGCACATAGAGTCTCAATGTTGTCCCGGGTCATAAGGACTAATTCTGTACAACCATAAACTAGGACTTTTCCACTCGATAAGTGAGAACCACTTGGAAAGTCCTTTTATGGAGGGTTGTTCAGTGCACTCTACAAGGAGCATCTATCTGCACGTTCGGACATCACAATGTCCCCTACCAATGAAACATGGTACTCACATCGCAGATACTAGTCTCTAACTCGAGCGGCCTATATCCTTCTTAGTGGCGGCTGAATCGACTAGGAACCGTTTAGAATATACAGTATTACAAATATGAGTTTCATGATACTCATCATATGAGCATCTCATATTCTTTCTACTATTTGTATATTCAAGGGCTTTATCTATGCAGCTAGCATGGGTATACAGATAAAGATGTGCCAAAGTAATAATTTCAAATATTATTAAAATAAAGACTGCTTATACATAGAGTTTCATTGTGAACACTCGGCCAACACTTGGCTCGACGGGCACCTACTCTAACAATCTCCCACTTGCACTAGAGCCAACTACCCATATGCATAAAACCCATTGATTCGCGATGCTTGTCGAATAATGGTCTAGGTAAAGGCTTAGCTAGTGGATCAACAACATAATCTGCGGAGCCGACTTTGTCAATAGACACTTCTCTTCTTTCCACAATCTCTCCGAGGATGTGGTACTTTCTCAATACGTGTTTGGACTTCTGATGAGACCTTGGCTCCTTTGCTTGAGCAAAAGCTCCCGTGTTGTCTCACAACACCGGGACAGGAGCAACTCCATTAGGAATGACATCCAACTCTTAGACGAAATTCCTTATCCAAACAGCCTCCCTTGCTGCATCTTATGCAGCAATGTATTCGGCCTCTGTGCTGGAATCCGTAATATTGTCTTGCTTGGAACTCTTCCAAGAGACAGCAGCACCATTGGGCACGAATACAAACCTAGAGGTTGACTTCGAGTTATCGATATCGCTTTGGAAGCTAGTGTCGGTATAGCCTTCCAATTTCAGTTCTCTACCCCCATAGACCAAGAACAACTTATTGGTCCTTCTCAACAACTTGAGGATGTCTTTCACAGCTTTCAGGTGTGGAAGACCAGGGTTCGATTGATATCCTTTCACTACACATAGTGCAAACGCCACGTCAGGACGTGTAGATATCATCCCATACATGATATTACCAATTTCCGAAGCATACGGAATGCGTGTCATCGTCACTATCTCTGCATCAGTCTCAGGAGACAGACTTGGATAGGGACACGCCATGACACATTGGTAGATGTCCTCTCAAGGACGCATCCATCGAGAACCGCTTCACGATGGTATCATGTATGTGAACTGGGTGAGACCAAGCCATCTTTTCGATCTATCTCAATAGATCTGTATCCCAATACAAAAGATGCTTCACCCAAGTCCTACATCGAGAACTCACTCGCTAATCATATTTTAGTTGATTGCAACATTCCTACATCATTCCCAATGAGTAGAATGTCATCAACATAAAATACCGGGAATGTCACAACACTCCCACTGACCTTCTTATACACACAGGGTCTCTCATGATTCTTAGTAAATCAAACTATTTGATTGTACTGTCGAATCTGAGGTTCCAACTCCTAGATGCCTGCTTTAGATCATAAATAGATCTTTGAAGTTTGCATACCATATGCTCACTTCCGATAGATGTAAACCCTTCAGGTTTAGACATGTAAATAATTTTCTTAAAATCCCCATTTAAGAAAGTTTGTCTTGACATCCATCTGCCATATCTCATAGTCATACCATGCAGCTATGGCTAGCAAAATCCTTATGGACTTGAACATTACGACTAGGAAAAGGTTTCCTCAAAGTCAACTCCTTGTCTTTGAGTACATCCTTTTGCCACCAATCGCGCCTTGAAAGTCAATATCTTCCCATCCGCCCCAAGTCCCTATGGGAACAGTTCCCTCAGGTGGATCCACAAGATCCTACACTTGGTTCGAATGCATGGAATTCAACTCAGATTCCATTTCTTCAAGTCACTTGGATGAATTGGCATCAGATAACGCTTCCTTGAAGGTCCATGGATCACATCCATGGTTAGGCTCATCATGGCCTTCTTCAAGAAGCTGACCATACCTCATAGGTGGTCTCGAGACTTTCTCGTATCTGCTAGGAGCTTGTATCTCCTCTCTTGGCTCATCGGGTGTGGGTTCTATAATTGTGGGTTTCTCTCGAACCTCTTCGAGTTCTATCATCTGCCTTTTTCTATCCAATAGAAAATCCCTTTCCAAAAAGGTTGCATTCCTAGAAACAAACACTTTTGTTTCTTGGGGATGATAGAAATGATATCCAACTTAATTCCTTGGATATCCCACAAAGTAACATAAAATGGATCAACAATCCAATTTATCTCCCACTACCTGCTTCACATAAGCAGGGCTCCCCATATTCTAAGATAAGAATATTTGGGAGGCTTACCCATCCATATCTCATATGGTATCTGCCTTTGAATGGACATTTAGTAGAATATCTTTTACTTTTAAGTTATAGAGATCGTTTTTCAAGTTCTCAAGTACCAATCAAACATTCATTCATGTAAATGTTGCAAACACTTTTGCAAAATAAACAAGAATATCCATTTTTATCACAATAGAAATGGAAATAATGTTTTTTCATCAAAAAGGTACAAACAAACATCTCTTAATTAACTTAAAACTATTGTTCAACAATAAGTAAACATCTCTTAAGGTCTTGGCAGCAACTCTTGCTCCATTGCCCATCCTCAAGAAGGTCACACCTTCCTTAAGCTTCCTACTTCTTCCCATCACCTGTAACCCATTACAGAGATGTGAGTCACAACCGGTATCTAATACCCAAGAAGTAGAGTTAATTAAAATGTTTACTTAAATTTAGAACATACCGTTTCCAGAACACTTCTGGGCAAGATATTCTTCGCAATTTCGCCTCCAATGTCCAGGCTTCTTGCAGTGATGACAAACATCACCAGTCTTGTCAGCCTTAACTGGTCTGGCTGCCACAACGGGATTCGGAGATTGCCTCAACAAGGGCACGTTCTTCTCGGGACGTTGGAAAGAACGCTTCTTTCCATTCCCATGTGGATCAATCTTCGTACCAGATGAAGAACCCACATAAAGAACCGACTTCTCTTTCTTGATAGTGGACTCAAAGGTAACAAGCATGTTTACCAACTCCTCAAGGGTCGGTTCCATCTTGTTCATGTTGAAGTTCACCACAAAAGGATCAAATGAGCTAGGCAGCGATAACAGCAACACGTCCGTGGTCAACTCCGAAGGCAAGATCAAATCCATGCCAACGAGCTTGTCCACGAGCCCGATCATCTTTAAGCCATGCTCATGGACCGAGGCCCCATCTCGCATGCGCAAAGTGATCAGCTCCTTGACGGTAGCATGCCTTAGAGGTCGTGTTTGCTCACCAAAGAGCTCTTTGAGATGCAAATGAATGTCAGCAGCACTCTTTGCACCCTCAAAACGCCTCTGAAGCTCATCGTTCATAGAAGTCAGCATATAACACCTGGCTATCAAGTCATGGTCACACCATTCCTTGTAAGCCTGCAATTCCTCAGGATTGCAGTCAGTCGGAGCCTCAACAGGGGGCGACTGAGTTAGTGTATATGTTACCCTTTCCGAATTTAAGACTATTTTCAAATTTCTTAGCCAAGTGAGGTAATTAGGTCCAGTTAATATGTGTTTGTCGAGTATTGCAGATATCGGATTGCGAATCGAAGACATTGTCAAAATTTGTACTGAAAAGTAAAACAGATAAATGTTGATGACTATTTAAAATATTTGGTAAGATATAAAGTATGGACTTTAACTTTATAAATATTTACTCCCACTGTTTTGACATTTTTCACTACCCTCTAGTGAAAACGGGAAACTCCTTTCCTCAGTAGGTACGTAAGGTCCAATTAGCGAATTATGATCCCGAATAATATCAGCCAATCACAATTCCTAAAAGGTAGTTTCCAATTGCATCACAATGCAACCCTTAACGTAAACTTTTGTCTCACGTTTGATTAGGACCCAATAATATGATGTCGTTCATCTTCACGTGTCAAGCCTTACCCATCGATGTTGAACCTTAATGGACGGTCGCCATGAGTTCCCTCAATAATATGAGCCGAAATCATGGGAGTTCCACGTAGTTCACATCACCATGTCAATGGATGTCACAGCTTTCCGGCACCCAGGGCCCCCCCAATAATATGAGCCGAGCCCCGAGTACGGGTAGCGTTCATCATGCACCCATTGTCGATGGAAGACAAGGAAATTATAAACAAATTTATAATTCCCCTTTTCGGGCTTGATATTAATTTTGAATCTTATTCAAAATGAGGGTTTTTTAATTTTGAAAGGTCTCATCATTAATTTTATTTTAAAAGCTCGCCATGTTTGATCGTATGTTTGCCGGATTCATGCAACTTTGTTATTATAATAATAATAACGCACATACTCATTATTTATAACATATCATGCATATATCATAAATAGAAAACAATACAAGGATGATCAATCGCCCCAAAACTAATGGCCCGTGTGATCTTCCCCTATTCTAATATTTACAAATAAATATCCATGGCACATAGGGATACATCTCATGGGGTGGGAACGGGCCATAAACCAAGCCCACTTTAAATTGATAATTATTACAATCATACAACACAAATATCCTAGCATACACCTAGCAAATTGGGCTTGGGCTTTTGATCATCCTTCATGCATAATATCACATATCATACACCATCAATTAATTATCACTATAATTAATTGATCCAATATTATATATCTTGATCCAATCACTAACCGCCACAATTATAAATTTAATTAACAAAGTATACAAACACCTTTGTCTACTTTCAAATTAATTTATTTATAATCGAATTTCTTGTAAATCACCATTTACTATAAATAATTAAAGTCCCACTTCAATTATTTATTTTATGAGAAAATATGTGCAACACTTGTAAATTTAAACTTAAGGGCCCAAAAACCATTTTTCACCAAAAATACTTAGGCCCATTTAAATTTCACAAATAATGTTGTCCATCCAATGGCCCAACATCTCAAGGCCCATGACACTAAGATTGTCCAAAACACTTTTGGAAACCCTAGCCGTCATCGCCGTCGCCGGAGCTCCGTCGCCGGATTCCGGCAACAAAAATATTTTTTTTTTTATTTTTAAAAACTGAACATTTCGGTGGCCGGAAACGCAACGGAAGCACAAAAATCGAATTTTTGACATAAAAATTTCGGCCACCCCATAGGACTTGTGCAATATTTACAAAAACATTAACATACATAGGATGTAAGAAAGATTACCTATCAATCACAAGGATTGATGTTTGGCTCCAACTTTGTTGTCAAACAACAAAGCTCTTGAATGGAAGATGAATCTACAAGCTCCTCCTCCAAATCCTTGAAACTTTCCTTCAAATTAAGCCCACCACTAACTAGGGAAATCCCCTCACAATTTGCACTAGAAAAATGTGAGGATTTTTCAAAGAGAAGTGTGTTTATTCCTCAACAACTTGAAGAACAAAATAAAGAAGAAAATATGGAGAGAATATAGTGTGTGTTTCGGCCATTGCATAGTGGGAGGGAAGGAGAATGAGTTTTAATTGCATGCCTTGGTTGTGAGAAAAGCAAAAGTGAAAAGTAGCATGCCATGCCATTATTTTATTCAAAAGTAATCTCCAACCCTTCACCTCCCATGCATGCATACTATATAGTTTTTAATCTAATTAAAAACTTTGGACTAAATTTAAATATCTCAAACACATTTGAGACTATTTAAACATTACTTGAATTTACTCAAGTCCCACTAGTTTAAATAATTATTTTAATTGAGCTCTACAAGACTCAATATTATTTAATTAATCCAACACTTGAACTAAATTAATTATTTGGGCTCTACAAGGCCCACTAGTGTTTAATTAATTCAACACTTGAATTAATTTAATTTAGTCCATTATAATGTTTATGAAAATCACAATTTTCAAATACATTATTCTCTTGGCCAAATTTTAATTTAGGAACACTTCCATAAATCAAAATTTACATTTCTCTCATAGAAGTCATACTTCTAATTTTCCTTACGCTTATAAACTCCTTTATAAGCCGTTCAACACATTGAACTATTTTACTTCTCATCGGGATTTACAAAGCTAGTACTTGTGTGGCCCTCAATGGTTCATTGATACAACTAGCCGTGGGTTCACATCTCCATGTGATTCGGACTAAACATGTCCTTATTCGAGCATACCCCAATTGCTCCATTCTTACTTATCAACTTCTTGATAGTAAGAACGTCAGAACTCAAGTCTGATAGTACCCAACCAATCACGTTAAACGCCTAGCAGCATCGCTTACGTGATTCCCTAGGTATCACATGATAGTGCCTGCAAGAACCATTCAATTATGGTTAGCGTACAGTACGGTCCCTTCAACTCATATATCCCGATCGATTCGACAACCATTGGTTTATCGAGAGTTGTCAATGAATCGATACTATGTGTCATGTCGTAGTTGCATCGATGGTGTAATCTATGAAACACCTTTCATAATTACAACCATACTCTGGCCAGAGATTTCAACCTACATACACATGATAACACATAGGATATCCATACCCGAAGGTAAGCGGTGAATCCCCGACTACAATGCATCGACTCCTATGTGTTTCGACAGAACACCCAACCTTGCCACCTGATGACCCCATGAGAGTCGGTAAACAAGTCAAAGTGTAATTCTAGCACATAGAGTCTCAATGTTGTCCCGGATCATAAGGACTAATTCTGTACAACCATAAACTAGGACTTTTCCACTCGATAAGTGAGAACCACTTGGAAAGTCCTTTTATGGAGGGTTGTTCAGTGCACTCTACAAGGAGCACCTATCTGCACGTTCGGACATCACAATGTCCCCTACCAATGAAACATGGTACTCACATCGCAGATACTAGTCTCTAACTCGAGCGGCCTATATCCTTCTTAGTGGCGGCTGAATCGACTAGGAACCGTTTAGAATATACAGTATTACAAATATGAGTTTCATGATACTCATCATATGAGCATCTCATATTCTTTCTACTATTTGTATATTCAAGGGCTTTATCTATGCAGCTAGCATGGGTATACAGATAAAGATGTGCCAAAGTAATAATTTCAAATATTATTAAAATAAAGACTGCTTATACATAGAGTTTCATTGTGAACACTCGGCCAACACTTGGCTCGACGGGCACCTACTCTAACATTTAGTTCGGATTTGCCTAGGCCTAAGAAGAGGAGGGATTCTATTTTTGTAGTTGTGGATAGATTCTCTAAGATGGCACTGTAATGCCCAAGATTTTATAACACGTTAGTTTGAGATATGAATGCAACCAGATTATGTTGAGATTTAAAAGTTAAATATGTAAATTTTTGGGCGAAAGTGACTCGCCCGGACGGACGCTTTTGACGCCCGAGCGAGAATGCCTCGGAGAAGGGTCGAGAGTCACTCGCCCGGGCGGATGTTTTTGACCGCCCGAGCGAGGCTGCTGGAATGGGCGAAGGCCGAGAGTTGTTCGCCCGGGCGGACGTTTTTGCTCGCCCGAGCGAGCGTGTAAATTAGTCCAGGGCCGAGAGTTTCTCGCCCGGGCGGAAATTTATGTCCGCCCGAGCGAGAGCCGTGTACATCCAAGGATTTGCCATGTGTACGAAAACATGCAAAGTATATATATAGATTGGCCTCGAAATTCCCTTCATTCAGCAACAGAAATCGTGATTTCAGAGGAAGAAGAGCTTCCAACTTTCTTCAAGGCTTTGTATTGTGATTTTTTCAAGTTTTAGCCACCCAAACTTTAATCCGATTTTAGGGTTGAACTCCTCTCCTTATTTGCTACAAGTTGATGTAAGTATTGTTCAATTCTAGCATGTTTTGAGAATTACATATTGGGGAAATGCTGATATGCTTATATATATGTGTTCTTGAGAGAATTGTTATCGTAGAAACGCAATCGGATCGAAGAACGGATATCGTATGTTATTATTATGATTTTTCAGCATGTATAGAAGGAAGTATATGCAGATTTTGAGATCTTGTCTTGGATATGGTGATGATTATGAATTGAGGAATGATACAATTTTGATTAGGGAGAATTGGATTGACCGGTATCGAGAAATACACCGTTATGCCGTCAATGGTGTTGAAATGTACTAGTGAATTGATAGTATATGTATTGATTGGGTTAGGAATTGATGAAACACATATTACATTGCTATTTCAGATTGGTGTCGACGACTTTGACATCGAGTAATTGGCATCGACAGATAGTGTGCGACGAAAGGTATAAGTCATGTTATGTTTGGGGAGATGTAACTCAAATAAGATATTATTTGAGTTTCCCAACCAAAATCACATACGAGTATTATTAAATATTTTGTAACATGTTTATGAATTGTGTATAGCATTATATTCAATCTTTTAACATGTTATGCTTTGATTTCAGAATTGTATTCAAGCATGTATGATCAGTATGATATTCAGCCATGAATATGATTATACGTTGTTTACATATTGATATTCATTGCATTTGAGATAGGAGAGTCTTTGACAGGCATTGTCAAATATCTAGACGTTTCGGTGTATCTCAGCATAGGAGTAGGCATTACTCTTATTGCCGCCGTTGATACAGCTCAGACCGAAGTCTAGGAATGAGACGTACATTACCCCGATTGGAGGGTAGGTAGTGACGTCTTATTCACCCCGGGATCCCTAGAGTTCTAGTCGAGTCGAGTCCAGACATGGTTTGATTCGCATTGCATTGCATGTGCATATGATGTCATTCATGATAACATGTTTCATGTTTAATTGATTATATGCATGTATACATGTTTATACTGGGATTTGTTCTCACCGGTTTTCCGGCTGTTGTTATGTCTGTATGTGTGCATAACAACAGGTGGGGCAGGATCTGGGTCACGCAGAGGATGAGAGATGGACATAGCGTGGTGATCTCGGGCTTAGCAGAAAAACTAGTAGTTGTACTTTGACATGTACTGTATTTTATTACTAGTTGTTCAGAGTAGTTGGAACAAGACATATTGTACCTTACGTTTGTATATTAAATAAGGCATGTATGTTGTTTATATACCTTAGATTTAATATTAAAAAGCGAAAAATTTGACCCACTTTTATATTAACGATCCATTTTATCCCAAAGACAAAGTTAGAACCCGGGTCCCCACAACAGGTGGTATCAGAGCCTTAGGTTCTGTAGACTGAAATAGAGTAGAATGAGCGGGGTAGATCGAGTCATCTTCCTTGCTTTTGTGTGCTAGCATGATTATTGCTTTCCCTATTATGTGTTGTATTGTATCTGATGTGATTACAGCATGTAATAAACTGAATCAGAACCGATTCTAGATCAGAGGTAACTGACTAGAGGAGGGCTGAGATAGTTGTATATCTTGTATTCTAATCAGTTGGATTATTAGATACATGCCTCCTAGAAGAGCAGTTGTGCCAGTACGACCACCAGCGCCAGAGCAGGGTAGCACATCCGGAGATACGATGGATGTCACTGCTACGCCCATGGAGACTCTATTAAAGCGATTCCAGTCATTCCGACCACCGACCTTAAAGGGTACAGAAAATGCAATTGAATGCGAAAGCTGGTTGGAGGATATCGAGATGTTGTTCGAGTCTTTAGGGTACAGTGATGAGAAGAGAGTGAAGCTCATTGGCCATCAACTGCAAGACGTGGCTAAGTATTGGTGGGTGAATATGAGAAGAGCACTAGAACAGCGTGGCACTGAGATTACATGGAAAGTGTTCAAGACTGAGTTCTATCAGCGATTATTCCATGTATCCTACCGGAAAGATAAAGGCGCTGAATTTGCAAACCTGAGGCAAGGGCAACTGAATATCGAAGAGTACGTTGCTAAATTTTCTTCTTTGCTTCGTTTTGCACCTCACATTTCCGGTAATGATGAGGCCATGGCGGATCAGTTTATAAATGGCCTAAATCCAGATATCTTTACGTTGGTCAATACTGGGAGACCCGATAATTTCTCGGATGCATTGAATCGTGCCAAAGGAGCAGAAGCAGGGTTGCTGAGACAACGAAGTGTTCCGTATGTGGCTCCGAGTCCGAGACCGCCACTACCTCCATCCCAAGTTCCTCCTCCTCGATTCGAAAGTGGTGGTAGCAGCAGCGGACGCAAAGATCAATTGAAAGCAAAGGGTAAACAGTTTAAGAGGGCAGGGAGCAGTTCTTCGAGCTCCAGCGGGTCAAGACAGAGAGGTTTTGGCCAGAGTCTAGAGGTGGCAAGTGGATATTGCAGTACTTGTGGAGGTAAGCATGCCACAGAACAATGTCAAGGTGTAGTGGGCAGGTGTAACGTATGCAAACAACAGGGGCATTATGCCAAGGTCTGTCCTCAGAGGAGTGGTGCATCGAGATTTCAGGCTGCAGGATCGTCTGCCTCCGTGACTCAGCCTGAGAGGCAAGCTTCATCTGTTCACTCATTTCAGCCGCCACCAGCACAGACCCAGCCTCGAGCCAGAGGTGGCCAGCCAGGGAGTCAGCCTCAGAGACAACAGGCTCAGGTGTTTGCCTTGACTGAAGAGCAAGCACAGGATGCCCCAGATGATGTCATTGCAGGTAACTGTTTCCTTTGCGGTTATCCTGCTTATATATTGATAGATACGGGTGCATCGCATACATTCATTTCAGAGCGATTTGCATTGTTGCATTCTTTGCCTGTTGAGTCTTTGCTAGATGTTGTGTCTATTAATTCTCCGTTGGGAAGTGGATTGATATCTGTAACTACGGTTAGACATTGCATTCTACAGTTTGAGGGGCATGAGATTGACCTAGAGTGTATAGTGTTGGGTCTAGCTGATTTTGATTTTATAGTTGGTATTGACATGCTAACGAAGTATAGAGCCACCGTGGATTGTTTCCACAAGATTGTCAGATTCAGACCCGAGATGACAGACGAGTGGAAATTCTACGGGAAGGGTTCTAGATCTCGGATTCCCTTGATTTCGGCTCTTACTATGAACAGATTATTACAGAAAGGAGCAGACGGTTTCTTTATTTATGCTGTAGATATGCAGAAGTCGAGCCCGGCGTTGGCAGAAATACCAGTAGTGCGGGAATTTGCTGATATTTTTCCAGATGAAATCCCAGGATTACCTCCGGTTCGTGAGGTAGAATTCAGTATTGATCTTACACCAGGTACCGTCCCTATTTCGAGAGCTCCATATAGGATGGCACCCATCGAACTCAAAGAACTGAAAGCACAGTTGGAAGATTTGCTAGCCAAGGGATATATCAGGCCTAGTGTATCTCCTTGGGGTGCTCCAGTGCTATTTGTGCGAAAGAAAGATGGATCGATGCGGCTCTGTATCGATTACAGGCAACTGAATAAGGCCACGATAAAGAATAAATATCCATTGCCTAGAATTGATGATCTATTTGATCAACTACAAGGATCGTCTGTATATTCCAAGATTGATTTACGATCCGGATATCATCAGCTTCGAGTTCGAGATGTAGACATACCGAAGACAGCATTTCGAACCAGGTATGGGCATTACGAATTCATTGTTATGCCTTTTGGTTTGACAAATGCTCCGGCGGTATTCATGGGCTTGATGAATCAAATCTTTCAGAGGTATTTGGATGATTTTGTTATTGTCTTTATCGATGATATTTTGGTGTATTCTAAGAACAGGATTGAGCATGCAGAACATCTCAGAATTGTGTTGCAAACACTGAGAAATGAGAAATTGTATGCCAAATTGTCAAAGTGCGAATTTTGGTTGAACCGAGTTGTCTTTTTGGACATATCATATCGGGAGATGGTATCTCCGTAGATCCGAGTAAAGTGGAAGCTGTGATTAGTTGGCCGAGACCGACTTCTGTACCTGAAATACGCAGTTTCATGGGTCTCGCGGGATACTATAGACGATTCATCCAAGATTTCTTCCGTATTGCGAAGCCAATTACGCAATTGACACAGAAGAATGCACCGTTCTTATGGTCTGAGGAGTGTGAGTCTAGCTTTTTGGAATTGAAGAAGAGGCTGACCAGCGCACCTGTCCTGATGATTCCTTCAGGTACGGGTAATTTTGTTGTATATTGTGATGCTTCTCACAGAGGTTTGGGATGTATTCTTATGCAGCGAGGGCATGTGGTTGCATATGCCTCGAGACAATTGAAGACTCACGAGACGCGATACCCCATTCATGATCTTGAATTGGCGGCTATTGTATTTGCGCTGAAGATCTGGCGCCATTATCTTTATGGCGAGAAATTCGAGATCTATTCAGACCACAAAAGCTTAAAGTACTTGTTTTCTCAGTCGGAGTTGAATATGCGACAGCGTAGATGGCTTGATCTGTTAAAAGATTTTGATTGCGAGATCAAATATTACCCGGGAAAGTCAAATGCAGCGGCAGACGCCTTGAGTCGAAAGGTATGTGCCTTATCCTTATCGACGATAGGTGTTACGAAACTCGTTGAAAATTGCTGTTTTGCGGGATTAGAATTTGATACAGATAGGAAGCCACTACGACTTGCTACTATTCAAGTCGAGCCAAACTTGATCAGAAGAATAAAAGAAGCACAAAGAACAGATCAGAATGTGCAGAGATCGATTCAGATGGTCAGAACAGGACACGTATCAGAATATCGGGTGCGTGAGAATGTGTTGTACGTAAATAACCGTCTGGTTGTGCCGGATGTTTCAGAGTTGAGACAAAAGATTATGTCTGAAGCACATTGTAGTCGGTTTAGTATTCATCCTGGTGGCCGAAAGATGTACAATGATCTGAAGACACAGTTCTGGTGGAAGCAGATGAAGTCAGACATTGCGGAATTTGTATCTAAATGCTTGAATTGCCAACAAGTGAAGGCCGAGAGGAAGAAGCCCGGAGGGTTACTTCAGAGTTTGTCTATTCCTGAATGGAAATGGGACCACATCTCCATGGATTTTGTGACGAAGTTACCCCGATCTTCTCGAGGCTGCGATGCGATTTGGGTCGTTATCGACCGACTGACCAAATCAGCTTGTTTTATTCCGTATAGAATGACTTACAGACATGATCAAATGGCGGAGATATATGTTCGAGAGGTAGTCAAATTACATGGTGTGCCGAAGTCTATCGTATCAGATCGTGATCCACGATTCACTTCACACTTTTGGCACAGTTTACAGCAGGCCTTAGGTACGACTTTACACCTGAGTACTGCTTATCATCCTCAGACAGACGGACAGTCAGAGCGGACTATCCAGACATTAGAGGATATGTTGAGAGCCGTAGTACTAGACTTTGGTACTAGTTGGCAAGATTCCCTACCTCTTTGTGAATTCTCCTATAATAACAGCTATCAGACGAGCATTGAGATGGCACCGTTTGAAGCGTTATATGGCAAGAAGTGCAGATCTCCGCTATACTGGGATGATATCTCAGAAGTACCAGAACTGGGGCCAGATATGATTCGTGACATGACAGAGAAGGTGAAACTCATTCAGAAGAGGATGAAGACAGCACAGGATAGGCAAGCCAAATACGCCAATATCAGACGTAGACCGTTAGTATTTGAGGCAGGAGATAGAGTATTCTTAAAGATTTCTCCATTCAGAGGCGTTGTTCGATTTGGTAAACGCGGGAAACTATCTCCTCGATACATTGGTCCTTACGAGATTCTTGAAAAGATTGGCGATCGAGCTTATCGACTTGCCCTTCCTCCTTCTCTATCCGGAATACATGACGTGTTTCATGTATCAATGTTACGAAAATATATGCCAGATGTTTCTCATGTCATTCAACCTGACGAAGCTGAACTTGATCAGACGTTGAGCTATGTGGAACAACCGATACAGATTCTTGATCGGAAAAATAAGCAACTCAGAACGAAGATTATTCCACTTGTGAAAGTTCAGTGGAGTCGTCATGGCATCGAAGAAGCGACTTGGGAGACAGAAGCCAGCATGAGACAGAAACACCCCGAGTTATTTCAATGATGTGAGTATTTATCCAGTTTTAGATGATAATGCTGTTTTAAATACTCTAATTGATTTATATCAAGTTCGAGGACGAACTTATGTCTTAGTGATGCGATCATGGACAGCCACGTGCCGAGGAAGGCATGGAAATTCATGGGAGTGGCGTTTGGGAACCAAAAGAAAATCATTCAAGCATTGTTGGAGAAACCCGAGGCTACACGGACGTGTACACGGACCTGTACACGGGGTCCGTGTCCTTCACAACCCGAGATGAGCAAATCCAGTGCCTGCACGGACCTGGAGACGGACCCAGGCACGGGGTCCGTGCCCAGGCACGGGGTCCGTGCCCTTTGAAGTTGGAGAATACAGTGTCTACACGGACCCGTACACGGAGGTGAGCACGGGGTCCGTGTCCCTTGATCCAGGCTGAAGATTAGTACAGTATGTACACGGACCCAGACACGGAGGTCTGCACGGGGTCCGTGCCTAGCGTTTTCTGCGCGGATTTATTTCCTTTTCTAGAGTTTTATTATTTTGGGAGACTAGATTTCTTGATATCTTTTGATATATTGACTATGTTGGACGAAAAATTACACACAATACACATAATATTTTGAGTTTATCAAACTTTTGAGAATTTTCTCTTAACTTTTTCAAAGCCAAGCTTTGTCAAATCAAATCAAACTTATCAAAGTTTTTAACTTTGTGGCGTTTGTCGGTCGTTGCTTGTGCGGATTGTCGTAGGCAAAGTTCTTCGAAGGTTCGTATAGTTTTCGATTGTTTATCCTCGTGTTTATTTGTTGCTAAACTCTTGCTAGTTTAGAGGTGAATATCACATATTACTTGATTCAAAAGATCGGGAAAAACACACGAATCTTAATATCGTAATTGAATAGAGGGTGCGATTTATTTTTAATCGTGTTTGCTATTTATTCGTGTCAAGATTCATATCATTTGGTATCAGAGCGCCAGGTTTATTGAATTCAAGTAAATTATCTTGTTCTTAAATTGCAGATCTGTATTATTTCTTCGAATATTTTCAGATCTGTTTTGTTCTATCGTTCTTCGTATTTTTTCGTGAATCTGTGATACACGAAATTTTGAGTCCTTTTTTCTTGAATTTTCGGAATTCAAATAGCAAAAAAAAAAAAAAAAAAAAGTACAAAAATTCCGAAAATTCATCTTTTTGATATATTGTTCTATTGTCTTCATAGAGTCATATTCAATTGTCTCACACAGTCAAAAAAAAAAAATATATATATATATATATATATATATATATATATATATATATATTTATATTCGAATTGCTTGTCTACACAGTCCAAGTGAGTCGGTCGCATTTGTTCACGAGTTTGAACCTTGATTGTTTGATATCCCAAATACAAAGCTTGAGCACACTTTTGAGAGTACTATCAAATTCGAGTGGAAACATTTGAGTGTGAGTGTTATTTCTTTGGAGTGACTAGTGAGTATTTGTGTGAGCAAACAAAATTGTGAGAAAAGACGAGTGAATTTCTTTGGAGTGACCGTGAGCATTTGGGTGAGGATTATTTTTTTTCTACTAACCTTTTCTTGCAGGTACAAATTTGAAATTAAATGGAGAGGGGGGTAGGAGATAGTTCGAATTCGGGGGTGTCTAAGGCCCAACTAGATGCGATGTTTGGGGATTTTAGTAGAGCGATGGCGACCCAAATGGAGTCGTTGCATGAGAGGTTGGGTAAACTTGAGGTTAGTGTTAGTGGGGGTAAACCTAAGCCTAGAGATTTGGGTAGAGATGATGAGGAGTATGATCTAGGAGGAGGCGATGAGAGTCAAAATGAGAATTGGGGTAGGAATGGGAGAGATAGAGGATTTGGTAGAGGAAGAAGGGAAGCCATGCGGGGTAGATATGAGGAGACTAGGGAAGATGGTCACATGGGTAGCATTAAGATGAAGATCCCTTCATTCCATGGGAAATCTGACCCGGAGGCGTACCTAGAATGGGAAAAGAGGGTAGAGTTCGTATTTGCATGTCACCACTACTCCGAACAAAAGAAGGTGAGGTTGGCGGTGGTTGAATTCTTAGACTATGCTCTCATTTGGTGGGATCAATTAGTGACCACTAAAAGAAAGTATAATGAGAGACCTATTGAATCTTGGGATGAGATGAAGAGTGTAATGAGGAAGAGGTTTGTGCCTAACCATTACTATAGGGAGATGTTTAAGAGGTTACAAACTTTGAGGCAAGGGTTGAAGAGTGTTGAGGACTACTATAAGGAGATGGAAGTACTCATGATTAGGGCAAATACTGAGGAGGATAATGAAGCAACTATGGCTCGTTTTCTTTGTGGTTTGAACAGGGAGATTCAAGATCAAGTGGAGCTTCGGCACTACTTAGATCTAGACGAAATGGTGCAAATGGCCATAAAGGTGGAGCAACAACTCAAAAGACGTGGAGTTGGTCGCACCAACCAAACCGGGGGTTCGTCTTCTTCTTGGCAATCCAATGTTGTGAAGCATGAGGAAAATAAAGTGGGGGCCAAGACAATATTTGACACTAAGCAAGAGGCGCCTAAACAAGGAGTCCAAGTTAAATCTGAAACTCCTTCTAATCGTTCTAGGGATACTAAATGCTTTAGATGTCAAGGGTTGGGTCACATTGCTAGTGAATGTCCTAATAAAAGAGTGATGGTTTTGAATGGTTATGGTGGGTATGAGTCCCAAAGCGAGGGTAGTGATGATGATATGCCTGCATTGGAGGATCCCGATGAGGGATATGAGGCGGTTGTAGGAGAATCATTGGTGACTAGGCGTATCATGATTGGCCAAGTCGAGGAGGAGGAGACCAATCAAAGGGGGAACTTGTTTCATACTAGATGCTTTGTAAATGAAAAGGTTTGCAATGTCATTATAGATGGAGGGAGTTGTACCAATGTAGCTAGTTGTGAGATGGTGGAGAAGTTGAATTTGCCTATTTTGAAACATCCACAACCATATAGGCTTCAATGGTTGAATGATTGTGCTGAGGTAAAAGTGAATGGGCAAGTTCTAGTTGCATTTTCGATTGGGAAGTACGTTGATGAGGTGTTATGCGATGTTGTGCCTATGCATGCTTGTCATATCTTGTTGGGTAGACCTTGGCAATTCGATAGGAAGGTAACACATGATGGTTTCAAGAATAGGTACTCATTTGTCCTAAACAAAGAACCAATTGTATTGCTTCCTTTGTCACCAAAACAAATACTTGAGGATCAATTAAAGAAAAGAAAAAGAGATGAGGCCGAAAAAAAGAGTGTCCAAAAGAGTGAGATGGCCTTAGAAAAAGAAAAAGAAAATTATATGGTCGAAAGAAAGAGTGAACAAAAGAGTGAGATGACCATAGAAAAGAAAAAAGAGAGAGGAAAAGAGGCCAAAGAAAAAGAGATGAAAAATAATTTGATGGCCCAAAGGAGTGAAAAGAGTGAGGATGAGAGTTGATTATTATTGCATAAACCATTACATGTACCTTTGTACAAAGTGGTTTATCCATATTGTGATGATATCGCCGGTTCAATCCCGAGCATTGTTAATTTTTCTTTGCAGGATTCTATTGATGTTATGATAGGGAGGCTAGCAAGTGTTGTTGGTGCGAGGATACGATGGGATGAACCATGTGGATTCAAGAGCCATAGCAATGAGGTAAGGTTAGTTGTCACCGCAACATCCGAGAGGTATGATTTTCTCCCTTACCTTAATTCATTGTTGTTTTGTTTTCAAGAATTATGGGGACAAGTTGAAAATGTGATGCTTAGAGGATGTGAATGTGGTTTAGTCTTGTTACCTAAGTGTCATATTATTGAGAATGAATATGCATTGCATGAATTAGATTCAAATGTTATTGATTTTGAGTGTTCCAAGATTGTCCAATTGACACTTTGTCATGGCAATGACCTATGTGCATTAGGATTAAATTCATGTGGTGAGTTGAATGAAGACAGGGATAGTACATTTAGTGTGTTCTATTTGCATGATTCCTACTTGTTTGATGAAGACTTTGGGAAGAGCATGAATGACTATAAGAATTTCTTTGTCCATGATGAATATATTTTTAAGGAGACTAAGTTGTTCATGTTATGCTCGTTTTATGAGTTACTCGCTAGTGATGCATATTGTTATGATTTCATTATTGATAAGATGCATGCATTTCTATGTTGGTTACATATAAAAAGGTATGTCGAATGGTGTCGTAACGAGGGTCTTGCATGTATGAAGATAGCAACTAGGCTAGGGTTTTATGACATGCATGACTTAATTCTTATTCCTAGTAAACTTTGGTTGTGCACTTGTGTTGAAATTTTGCGTTGTTAACTAGGTCTAAGAAGAAGAGGAATTTAATCTTTATGATGCTTAATGCGATATTGTCACTATCCTTTCATGTCACTTGTTATTTGATATTTGGTGTAAGTGATGTTTACAAGAAGAGAGCAACCAAGAAGTTGAGGTTCCAAATGTCAATGGCGCACATGGGGGATAGCACCTACAAAATTGAACGTCGAGATAAGCATGTTGGTCACATAATCTTTGTCATTACTAACTTGCTTCCTTTTTGTGTAGGTAGCACGGATTTGAGGACAAATCCTTTTCAAGAAGGGGAGGATGATGCGATCATGGACAGCCACGCGCCGAGGAAGGCATGGAAATTCATGGGAGTGGCGTTTGGGAACCAAAAGAAAATCATTCAAGCATTGTTGGAGAAACCCGAGGCTACACGGACGTGTACACGGACCTGTACACGGGGTCCGTGTCCTTCACAACCCGAGATGAGCAAATCCAGTGCCTGCACGGACCTGGAGACGGACCCAGGCACGGGGGTCCGTGCCCTTTGAAGTTGGCGAATACAGTGTCTACACGGACCCGTACACGGAGGTGAGCACGGGGTCCGTGTCCCTTGATCCAGGCTGAAGATTAGTACAGTATGTACACGGACCCAGACACGGAGGTCTGCACGGGGTCCGTGCCTAGCGTTTTCTGCGCGGATTTATTTCCTTTTCTAGAGTTTTATTATTTTGGGAGACTAGATTTCATTGATATCTTTTGATATATTGACTATGTTGGACGAAAAATTACACACAATACACATATATTTTGAGTTTATCAAACTTTTGAGAATTTTCTCTTAACTTTTTCAAAGCCAAGCTTTGTCAAATCAAATCAAACTTATCAAAGTTTTTAACTTTGTGGCGTTTGTCGAGGTCGTTGCTTGTGCGGATTGTCGTAGGCAAAGTTCTTCGAAGGTTCGTATAGTTTTCGATTGTTTATCCTCGTGTATTTGTTGCTAAACTCTTGCTAGTTTAGAGGTGAATATCACATATTACTTGATTCAAAAGATCGGGAAAACACACGAATCTTCATATCGTAATTGAATAGATGGTGCGATTTATTTTTAATCGTGTTGCTATTTATTCTTATCAAGATCATATCAAAAAGCGTCTTTGAAAGTACTCAAGATTTAACATCGCGACAAAAAAACATAGTCTAGCATGCATGCAAACAACGACTCTTAAGAACAATCCAACATGTTTAAGCAATCGGTTTTGACAAGCTAGAAAAGTAGTTGAATCTATAAGTCACAACAATCCAAGAAATAGAATCCCTCCCATTACTTTTCTAGCAACGAATAAAATAAAGTCCATAGAAATGTGCCAATCCAAGTTATTTTTAAGATCAATAGCTAAAAAGGCAATCTTAAGATCTTCCACAATGCAAAAGTGAATTCCCCTCTAAGGCAACCCGAATTAAATCGAAATGTCAATCCAGTTCACGCAAGTTTCCCAAAGTTCTATGACACCAGTTTGTCCATCGTTTGAGGATGACACAAGTAGTAGAAAACAAACAATTTTGTGCCAAGTTAGCCCATAAAGTCTTCCAAAAGTAACTCAAGAATTTAACATCGCGACCAGAAACAATAGTCCTAGGCATGCCATGCAACCTAGCGACTTCTCTAAAGAACAAATCCGCAATGTTTGAAGCATCATCGGTTTTATGACAAGCTATAAAATGTGCCATCTTAGAGAATCTATCCACAACAACAAAAATAGAATCCCTCCCCTTCTTAGTCCTAGGCAACCCCAAAATAAAGTCCATAGAAATGTCAATCCAAGTTCTTTTTAAGAATAGCACGCAAAAGGTGTTCCCAAAGTTCTATTGACAACTTCAGTTTGTCCATCCGTTTGAGGATGACAAGTAGTAGAAAACAACAATTTTGTGCCAAGTTTAGCCCATAAAGTCTTCCAAAAGTAACTCAAGAATTTAACATCGCGACCAGAAACAATAGTCCTAGGCATGCCATGCAACCTAGCGACTTCTCTAAAGAACAAATCCGCAATGTTTGAAGCATCATCGGTTTTATGACAAGCTATAAAATGTGCCATCTTAGAGAATCTATCCACAACAACAAAAATAGAATCCCTCCCCTTCTTAGTCCTAGGCAACCCCAAAATAAAGTCCATAGAAATGTCAATCCAAGTTCTTTTTAAGAATAGCACGCAAAGGTGTTCCCAAAGTTCTATTGACAACTTCAGTTTGTCCATCCGTTTGAGGATGACAAGTAGTAGAAAACAACAATTTTGTGCCAAGTTTAGCCCATAAAGTCTTCCAAAAGTAACTCAAGAATTTAACATCGCGACCAGAAACAATAGTCCTAGGCATGCCATGCAACCTAGCGACTTCTCTAAAGAACAAATCCGCAATGTTTGAAGCATCATCGGTTTTATGACAAGCTATAAAATGTGCCATCTTAGAGAATCTATCCACAACAACAAAAATAGAATCCCTCCCCTTCTTAGTCCTAGGCAACCCCAAAATAAAGTCCATAGAATGTCAATCCAAGTTCTTTTTAAGAATAGCACGCAAAGGTGTTCCCAAAGTTCTATTGACAACTTCAGTTTGTCCATCCGTTTGAGGATGACAAGTAGTAGAAAACAACAATTTTGTGCCAAGTTTAGCCCATAAAGTCTTCCAAAAGTAACTCAAGAATTTAACATCGCGACCAGAAACAATAGTCCTAGGCATGCCAATGCAACCTAGCGACTTCTCTAAAGAACAAATCCGCAATGTTTGAAGCATCATCGGTTTTATGACAAGCTATAAAATGTGCCATCTTAGAGAATCTATCCACAACAACAAAAATAGAATCCCTCCCCTTCTTAGTCCTAGGCAACCCCAAAATAAAGTCCATAGAATTGTCAATCCAAGTTCTTTTAAGAATAGCACGCAAAGGTGTTCCCAAAGTTCTATTGACAACTTCAGTTTGTCCATCCGTTTGAGGATGACAAGTAGTAGAAAACAACAATTTTGTGCCAAGTTTAGCCCATAAAGTCTTCCAAAAGTAACTCAAGAATTTAACATCGCGACCAGAAACAATAGTCCTAGGCATGCCAATGCAACCTAGCGACTTCTCTAAAGAACAAATCCGCAATGTTTGAAGCATCATCGGTTTTATGACAAGCTATAAAATGTGCCATCTTAGAGAATCTATCCACAACAACAAAAATAGAATCCCTCCCCTTCTTAGTCCTAGGCAACCCCAAAATAAAGTCCATAGAATGTCAATCCAAGTTCTTTTTAAGAATAGCACGCAAAGGTGTTCCCAAAGTTCTATTGACAACTTCAGTTTGTCCATCCGTTTGAGGATGACAAGTAGTAGAAAACAACAATTTTGTGCCAAGTTTAGCCCATAAAGTCTTCCAAAAGTAACTCAAGAATTTAACATCGCGACCAGAAACAATAGTCCTAGGCATGCCAAGCAACCTAGCGACTTCTCTAAAGAACAAATCCGCAATGTTTGAAGCATCATCGGTTTTATGACAAGCTATAAAATGTGCCATCTTAGAGAATCTATCCACAACAACAAAAATAGAATCCCTCCCCTTCTTAGTCCTAGGCAACCCCAAAATAAAGTCCATAGAATGTCAATCCAAGTTCTTTTTAAGAATAGCACGCAAAGGTGTTCCCAAAGTTCTATTGACAACTTCAGTTTGTCCATCCGTTTGAGGATGACAAGTAGTAGAAAACAACAATTTTGTGCCAAGTTCAGCCCATAAAGTCTTCCAAAAGTAACTCAAGAATTTAACATCGCGACCAGAAACAATAGTCCTAGGCATGCCAAGCAACCTAGCGACTTCTCTAAAGAACAAATCCGCAATGTTTGAAGCATCATCGGTTTTATGACAAGCTATAAAATGTGCCATCTTAGAGAATCTATCCACAACAACAAAAATAGAATCCCTCCCCTTCTTAGTCCTAGGCAACCCCAAAATAAAGTCCATAGAATTGTCAATCCAAGTTCTTTTTAAGAATAGCACGCAAAGGTGTTCCCAAAGTTCTATTGACAACTTCAGTTTGTCCATCCGTTTGAGGATGACAAGTAGTAGAAAACAACAATTTTGTGCCAAGTTTAGCCCATAAAGTCTTCCAAAAGTAACTCAAGAATTTAACATCGCGACCAGAAACAATAGTCCTAGGCATGCCATGCAACCTAGCGACTTCTCTAAAGAACAAATCCGCAATGTTTGAAGCATCATCGGTTTTATGACAAGCTATAAAATGTGCCATCTTAGAGAATCTATCCACAACAACAAAAATAGAATCCCTCCCCTTCTTAGTCCTAGGCAACCCCAAAATAAAGTCCATAGAATTGTCAATCCAAGTTCTTTTTAAGAATAGCACGCAAAGGTGTTCCCAAAGTTCTATTGACAACTTCAGTTTGTCCATCCGTTTGAGGATGACAAGTAGTAGAAAACAACAATTTTGTGCCAAGTTTAGCCCATAAAGTCTTCCAAAAGTAACTCAAGAATTTAACATCGCGACCAGAAACAATAGTCCTAGGCATGCCATGCAACCTAGCGACTTCTCTAAAGAACAAATCCGCAATGTTTGAAGCATCATCGGTTTTATGACAAGCTATAAAATGTGCCATCTTAGAGAATCTATCCACAACAACAAAAATAGAATCCCTCCCCTTCTTAGTCCTAGGCAACCCCAAAATAAAGTCCATAGAAATGTCAATCCAAGTTCTTTTTAAGAATAGCACGCAAAGGTGTTCCCAAAGTTCTATTGACAACTTCAGTTTGTCCATCCGTTTGAGGATGACAAGTAGTAGAAAACAACAATTTTGTGCCAAGTTTAGCCCATAAAGTCTTCCAAAAGTAACTCAAGAATTTAACATCGCGACCAGAAACAATAGTCCTAGGCATGCCATGCAACCTAGCGACTTCTCTAAAGAACAAATCCGCAATGTTTGAAGCATCATCGGTTTTATGACAAGCTATAAAATGTGCCATCTTAGAGAATCTATCCACAACAACAAAAATAGAATCCCTCCCCTTCTTAGTCCTAGGCAACCCCAAAATAAAGTCCATAGAATTGTCAATCCAAGTTCTTTTTAAGAATAGCACGCAAAGGTGTTCCCAAAGTTCTATTGACAACTTCAGTTTGTCCATCCGTTTGAGGATGACAAGTAGTAGAAAACAACAATTTTGTGCCAAGTTCAGCCCATAAAGTCTTCCAAAAGTAACTCAAGAATTTAACATCGCGACCAGAAACAATAGTCCTAGGCATGCCAAGCAACCTAGCGACTTCTCTAAAGAACAAATCCGCAATGTTTGAAGCATCATCGGTTTTATGACAAGCTATAAAATGTGCCATCTTAGAGAATCTATCCACAACAACAAAAATAGAATCCCTCCCCTTCTTAGTCCTAGGCAACCCCAAAATAAAGTCCATAGAATTGTCAATCCAAGTTCTTTTTAAGAATAGCACGCAAAGGTGTTCCCAAAGTTCTATTGACAACTTCAGTTTGTCCATCCGTTTGAGGATGACAAGTAGTAGAAAACAACAATTTTGTGCCAAGTTCAGCCCATAAAGTCTTCCAAAAGTAACTCAAGAATTTAACATCGCGACCAGAAACAATAGTCCTAGGCATGCCAAGCAACCTAGCGACTTCTCTAAAGAACAAATCCGCAATGTTTGAAGCATCATCGGTTTTATGACAAGCTATAAAATGTGCCATCTTAGAGAATCTATCCACAACAACAAAAATAGAATCCCTCCCCTTCTTAGTCCTAGGCAACCCCAAAATAAAGTCCATAGAATTGTCAATCCAAGTTCTTTTTAAGAATAGCACGCAAAGGTGTTCCCAAAGTTCTATTGACAACTTCAGTTTGTCCATCCGTTTGAGGATGACAAGTAGTAGAAAACAACAATTTTGTGCCAAGTTTAGCCCATAAAGTCTTCCAAAAGTAACTCAAGAATTTAACATCGCGACCAGAAACAATAGTCCTAGGCATGCCATGCAACCTAGCGACTTCTCTAAAGAACAAATCCGCAATGTTTGAAGCATCATCGGTTTTATGACAAGCTATAAAATGTGCCATCTTAGAGAATCTATCCACAACAACAAAAATAGAATCCCTCCCCTTCTTAGTCCTAGGCAACCCCAAAATAAAGTCCATAGAATTGTCAATCCAAGTTCTTTTTAAGAATAGCACGCAAAGGTGTTCCCAAAGTTCTATTGACAACTTCAGTTTGTCCATCAGTTTGAGGATGACAAGTAGTAGAAAACAACAATTTTGTGCCAAGTTCAGCCCATAAAGTCTTCCAAAAGTAACTCAAGAATTTAACATCGCGACCAGAAACAATAGTCCTAGGCATGCCAAGCAACCTAGCGACTTCTCTAAAGAACAAATCCGCAATGTTTGAAGCATCATCGGTTTTATGACAAGCTATAAAATGTGCCATCTTAGAGAATCTATCCACAACAACAAAAATAGAATCCCTCCCCTTCTTAGTCCTAGGCAACCCCAAAATAAAGTCCATAGAATGTCAATCCAAGTTCTTTTTAAGAATAGCACGCAAAGGTGTTCCCAAAGTTCTATTGACAACTTCAGTTTGTCCATCCGTTTGAGGATGACAAGTAGTAGAAAACAACAATTTTGTGCCAAGTTTAGCCCATAAAGTCTTCCAAAAGTAACTCAAGAATTTAACATCGCGACCAGAAACAATAGTCCTAGGCATGCCAATGCAACCTAGCGACTTCTCTAAAGAACAAATCCGCAATGTTTGAAGCATCATCGGTTTTATGACAAGCTATAAAATGTGCCATCTTAGAGAATCTATCCACAACAACAAAAATAGAATCCCTCCCCTTCTTAGTCCTAGGCAACCCCAAAATAAAGTCCATAGAATTGTCAATCCAAGTTCTTTTTAAGAATAGCACGCAAAGGTGTTCCCAAAGTTCTATTGACAACTTCAGTTTGTCCATCCGTTTGAGGATGACAAGTAGTAGAAAACAACAATTTTGTGCCAAGTTTAGCCCATAAAGTCTTCCAAAAGTAACTCAAGAATTTAACATCGCGACCAGAAACAATAGTCCTAGGCATGCCAAGCAACCTAGCGACTTCTCTAAAGAACAAATCCGCAATGTTTGAAGCATCATCGGTTTTATGACAAGCTATAAAATGTGCCATCTTAGAGAATCTATCCACAACAACAAAAATAGAATCCCTCCCCTTCTTAGTCCTAGGCAACCCCAAAATAAAGTCCATAGAATTGTCAATCCAAGTTCTTTTTAAGAATAGCACGCAAAGGTGTTCCCAAAGTTCTATTGACAACTTCAGTTTGTCCATCCGTTTGAGGATGACAAGTAGTAGAAAACAACAATTTTGTGCCAAGTTTAGCCCATAAAGTCTTCCAAAAGTAACTCAAGAATTTAACATCGCGACCAGAAACAATAGTCCTAGGCATGCCAAGCAACCTAGCGACTTCTCTAAAGAACAAATCCGCAATGTTTGAAGCATCATCGGTTTTATGACAAGCTATAAAATGTGCCATCTTAGAGAATCTATCCACAACAACAAAAATAGAATCCCTCCCCTTCTTAGTCCTAGGCAACCCCAAAATAAAGTCCATAGAAATGTCAATCCAAGTTCTTTTTAAGAATAGCACGCAAAGGTGTTCCCAAAGTTCTATTGACAACTTCAGTTTGTCCATCAGTTTGAGGATGACAAGTAGTAGAAAACAACAATTTTGTGCCAAGTTTAGCCCATAAAGTCTTCCAAAAGTAACTCAAGAATTTAACATCGCGACCAGAAACAATAGTCCTAGGCATGCCATGCAACCTAGCGACTTCTCTAAAGAACAAATCCGCAATGTTTGAAGCATCATCGGTTTTATGACAAGCTATAAAATGTGCCATCTTAGAGAATCTATCCACAACAACAAAAATAGAATCCCTCCCCTTCTTAGTCCTAGGCAACCCCAAAATAAAGTCCATAGAATTGTCAATCCAAGTTCTTTTTAAGAATAGCACGCAAAGGTGTTCCCAAAGTTCTATTGACAACTTCAGTTTGTCCATCCGTTTGAGGATGACAAGTAGTAGAAAACAACAATTTTGTGCCAAGTTCAGCCCATAAAGTCTTCCAAAAGTAACTCAAGAATTTAACATCGCGACCAGAAACAATAGTCCTAGGCATGCCAAGCAACCTAGCGACTTCTCTAAAGAACAAATCCGCAATGTTTGAAGCATCATCGGTTTTATGACAAGCTATAAAATGTGCCATCTTAGAGAATCTATCCACAACAACAAAAATAGAATCCCTCCCCTTCTTAGTCCTAGGCAACCCCAAAATAAAGTCCATAGAATGTCAATCCAAGTTCTTTTTAAGAATAGCACGCAAAGGTGTTCCCAAAGTTCTATTGACAACTTCAGTTTGTCCATCAGTTTGAGGATGACAAGTAGTAGAAAACAACAATTTTGTGCCAAGTTCAGCCCATAAAGTCTTCCAAAAGTAACTCAAGAATTTAACATCGCGACCAGAAACAATAGTCCTAGGCATGCCAAGCAACCTAGCGACTTCTCTAAAGAACAAATCCGCAATGTTTGAAGCATCATCGGTTTTATGACAAGCTATAAAATGTGCCATCTTAGAGAATCTATCCACAACAACAAAAATAGAATCCCTCCCCTTCTTAGTCCTAGGCAACCCCAAAATAAAGTCCATAGAATGTCAATCCAAGTTCTTTTTAAGAATAGCACGCAAAGGTGTTCCCAAAGTTCTATTGACAACTTCAGTTTGTCCATCAGTTTGAGGATGACAAGTAGTAGAAAACAACAATTTTGTGCCAAGTTCAGCCCATAAAGTCTTCCAAAAGTAACTCAAGAATTTAACATCGCGACCAGAAACAATAGTCCTAGGCATGCCAAGCAACCTAGCGACTTCTCTAAAGAACAAATCCGCAATGTTTGAAGCATCATCGGTTTTATGACAAGCTATAAAATGTGCCATCTTAGAGAATCTATCCACAACAACAAAAATAGAATCCCTCCCCTTCTTAGTCCTAGGCAACCCCAAAATAAAGTCCATAGAATTGTCAATCCAAGTTCTTTTTAAGAATAGCACGCAAAGGTGTTCCCAAAGTTCTATTGACAACTTCAGTTTGTCCATCCGTTTGAGGATGACAAGTAGTAGAAAACAACAATTTTGTGCCAAGTTCAGCCCATAAAGTCTTCCAAAAGTAACTCAAGAATTTAACATCGCGACCAGAAACAATAGTCCTAGGCATGCCAAGCAACCTAGCGACTTCTCTAAAGAACAAATCCGCAATGTTTGAAGCATCATCGGTTTTATGACAAGCTATAAAATGTGCCATCTTAGAGAATCTATCCACAACAACAAAAATAGAATCCCTCCCCTTCTTAGTCCTAGGCAACCCCAAAATAAAGTCCATAGAATTGTCAATCCAAGTTCTTTTTAAGAATAGCACGCAAAGGTGTTCCCAAAGTTCTATTGACAACTTCAGTTTGTCCATCAGTTTGAGGATGACAAGTAGTAGAAAACAACAATTTTGTGCCAAGTTCAGCCCATAAAGTCTTCCAAAAGTAACTCAAGAATTTAACATCGCGACCAGAAACAATAGTCCTAGGCATGCCAAGCAACCTAGCGACTTCTCTAAAGAACAAATCCGCAATGTTTGAAGCATCATCGGTTTTATGACAAGCTATAAAATGTGCCATCTTAGAGAATCTATCCACAACAACAAAAATAGAATCCCTCCCCTTCTTAGTCCTAGGCAACCCCAAAATAAAGTCCATAGAATGTCAATCCAAGTTCTTTTTAAGAATAGCACGCAAAGGTGTTCCCAAAGTTCTATTGACAACTTCAGTTTGTCCATCAGTTTGAGGATGACAAGTAGTAGAAAACAACAATTTTGTGCCAAGTTCAGCCCATAAAGTCTTCCAAAAGTAACTCAAGAATTTAACATCGCGACCAGAAACAATAGTCCTAGGCATGCCAAGCAACCTAGCGACTTCTCTAAAGAACAAATCCGCAATGTTTGAAGCATCATCGGTTTTATGACAAGCTATAAAATGTGCCATCTTAGAGAATCTATCCACAACAACAAAAATAGAATCCCTCCCCTTCTTAGTCCTAGGCAACCCCAAAATAAAGTCCATAGAAATGTCAATCCAAGTTCTTTTTAAGAATAGCACGCAAAGGTGTTCCCAAAGTTCTATTGACAACTTCAGTTTGTCCATCAGTTTGAGGATGACAAGTAGTAGAAAACAACAATTTTGTGCCAAGTTCAGCCCATAAAGTCTTCCAAAAGTAACTCAAGAATTTAACATCGCGACCAGAAACAATAGTCCTAGGCATGCCAATGCAACCTAGCGACTTCTCTAAAGAACAAATCCGCAATGTTTGAAGCATCATCGGTTTTATGACAAGCTATAAAATGTGCCATCTTAGAGAATCTATCCACAACAACAAAAATAGAATCCCTCCCCTTCTTAGTCCTAGGCAACCCCAAAATAAAGTCCATAGAAATGTCAATCCAAGTTCTTTTTAAGAATAGCACGCAAAGGTGTTCCCAAAGTTCTATTGACAACTTCAGTTTGTCCATCCGTTTGAGGATGACAAGTAGTAGAAAACAACAATTTTGTGCCAAGTTTAGCCCATAAAGTCTTCCAAAAGTAACTCAAGAATTTAACATCGCGACCAGAAACAATAGTCCTAGGCATGCCATGCAACCTAGCGACTTCTCTAAAGAACAAATCCGCAATGTTTGAAGCATCATCGGTTTTATGACAAGCTATAAAATGTGCCATCTTAGAGAATCTATCCACAACAACAAAAATAGAATCCCTCCCCTTCTTAGTCCTAGGCAACCCCAAAATAAAGTCCATAGAATGTCAATCCAAGTTCTTTTTAAGAATAGCACGCAAAGGTGTTCCCAAAGTTCTATTGACAACTTCAGTTTGTCCATCAGTTTGAGGATGACAAGTAGTAGAAAACAACAATTTTGTGCCAAGTTCAGCCCATAAAGTCTTCCAAAAGTAACTCAAGAATTTAACATCGCGACCAGAAACAATAGTCCTAGGCATGCCAATGCAACCTAGCGACTTCTCTAAAGAACAAATCCGCAATGTTTGAAGCATCATCGGTTTTATGACAAGCTATAAAATGTGCCATCTTAGAGAATCTATCCACAACAACAAAAATAGAATCCCTCCCCTTCTTAGTCCTAGGCAACCCCAAAATAAAGTCCATAGAATGTCAATCCAAGTTCTTTTTAAGAATAGCACGCAAAGGTGTTCCCAAAGTTCTATTGACAACTTCAGTTTGTCCATCAGTTTGAGGATGACAAGTAGTAGAAAACAACAATTTTGTGCCAAGTTCAGCCCATAAAGTCTTCCAAAAGTAACTCAAGAATTTAACATCGCGACCAGAAACAATAGTCCTAGGCATGCCATGCAACCTAGCGACTTCTCTAAAGAACAAATCCGCAATGTTTGAAGCATCATCGGTTTTATGACAAGCTATAAAATGTGCCATCTTAGAGAATCTATCCACAACAACAAAAATAGAATCCCTCCCCTTCTTAGTCCTAGGCAACCCCAAAATAAAGTCCATAGAAATGTCAATCCAAGTTCTTTTTAAGAATAGCACGCAAAGGTGTTCCCAAAGTTCTATTGACAACTTCAGTTTGTCCATCCGTTTGAGGATGACAAGTAGTAGAAAACAACAATTTTGTGCCAAGTTTAGCCCATAAAGTCTTCCAAAAGTAACTCAAGAATTTAACATCGCGACCAGAAACAATAGTCCTAGGCATGCCATGCAACCTAGCGACTTCTCTAAAGAACAAATCCGCAATGTTTGAAGCATCATCGGTTTTATGACAAGCTATAAAATGTGCCATCTTAGAGAATCTATCCACAACAACAAAAATAGAATCCCTCCCCTTCTTAGTCCTAGGCAACCCCAAAATAAAGTCCATAGAAATGTCAATCCAAGTTCTTTTTAAGAATAGCACGCAAAGGTGTTCCCAAAGTTCTATTGACAACTTCAGTTTGTCCATCCGTTTGAGGATGACAAGTAGTAGAAAACAACAAT
The DNA here is from genome assembly GCF_022965805.1 of Primulina eburnea. Classification (NCBI taxonomy): domain Eukaryota; kingdom Viridiplantae; phylum Streptophyta; class Magnoliopsida; order Lamiales; family Gesneriaceae; genus Primulina; species Primulina eburnea. Next base: position 31,158 of record NW_027331419.1, on the reverse strand, counting down.
TTTGTGCCAAGTTTAGCCCATAAAGTCTTCCAAAAGTAACTCAAGAATTTAACATCGCGACCAGAAACAATAGTCCTAGGCATGCCATGCAACCTAGCGACTTCTCTAAAGAACAAATCCGCAATGTTTGAAGCATCATCGGTTTTATGACAAGCTATAAAATGTGCCATCTTAGAGAATCTATCCACAACAACAAAAATAGAATCCCTCCCCTTCTTAGTCCTAGGCAACCCCAAAATAAAGTCCATAGAATTGTCAATCCAAGTTCTTTTTAAGAATAGCACGCAAAGGTGTTCCCAAAGTTCTATTGACAACTTCAGTTTGTCCATCCGTTTGAGGATGACAAGTAGTAGAAAACAACAATTTTGTGCCAAGTTCAGCCCATAAAGTCTTCCAAAAGTAACTCAAGAATTTAACATCGCGACCAGAAACAATAGTCCTAGGCATGCCAATGCAACCTAGCGACTTCTCTAAAGAACAAATCCGCAATGTTTGAAGCATCATCGGTTTTATGACAAGCTATAAAATGTGCCATCTTAGAGAATCTATCCACAACAACAAAAATAGAATCCCTCCCCTTCTTAGTCCTAGGCAACCCCAAAATAAAGTCCATAGAATTGTCAATCCAAGTTCTTTTTAAGAATAGCACGCAAAGGTGTTCCCAAAGTTCTATTGACAACTTCAGTTTGTCCATCAGTTTGAGGATGACAAGTAGTAGAAAACAACAATTTTGTGCCAAGTTCAGCCCATAAAGTCTTCCAAAAGTAACTCAAGAATTTAACATCGCGACCAGAAACAATAGTCCTAGGCATGCCAATGCAACCTAGCGACTTCTCTAAAGAACAAATCCGCAATGTTTGAAGCATCATCGGTTTTATGACAAGCTATAAAATGTGCCATCTTAGAGAATCTATCCACAACAACAAAAATAGAATCCCTCCCCTTCTTAGTCCTAGGCAACCCCAAAATAAAGTCCATAGAAATGTCAATCCAAGTTCTTTTTAAGAATAGCACGCAAAGGTGTTCCCAAAGTTCTATTGACAACTTCAGTTTGTCCATCAGTTTGAGGATGACAAGTAGTAGAAAACAACAATTTTGTGCCAAGTTTAGCCCATAAAGTCTTCCAAAAGTAACTCAAGAATTTAACATCGCGACCAGAAACAATAGTCCTAGGCATGCCAAGCAACCTAGCGACTTCTCTAAAGAAAAAATCCGCAATGTTTGAAGCATCATCGGTTTTATGACAAGCTATAAAATGTGCCATCTTAGAGAATCTATCCACAACAACAAAAATAGAATCCCTCCCCTTCTTAGTCCTAGGCAACCCCAAAATAAAGTCCATAGAAATGTCAATCCAAGTTCTTTTTAAGAATAGCACGCAAAGGTGTTCCCAAAGTTCTATTGACAACTTCAGTTTGTCCATCAGTTTGAGGATGACAAGTAGTAGAAAACAACAATTTTGTGCCAAGTTCAGCCCATAAAGTCTTCCAAAAGTAACTCAAGAATTTAACATCGCGACCAGAAACAATAGTCCTAGGCATGCCAAGCAACCTAGCGACTTCTCTAAAGAACAAATCCGCAATGTTTGAAGCATCATCGGTTTTATGACAAGCTATAAAATGTGCCATCTTAGAGAATCTATCCACAACAACAAAAATAGAATCCCTCCCCTTCTTAGTCCTAGGCAACCCCAAAATAAAGTCCATAGAATTGTCAATCCAAGTTCTTTTTAAGAATAGCACGCAAAGGTGTTCCCAAAGTTCTATTGACAACTTCAGTTTGTCCATCAGTTTGAGGATGACAAGTAGTAGAAAACAACAATTTTGTGCCAAGTTCAGCCCATAAAGTCTTCCAAAAGTAACTCAAGAATTTAACATCGCGACCAGAAACAATAGTCCTAGGCATGCCAAGCAACCTAGCGACTTCTCTAAAGAACAAATCCGCAATAGTTTGAAGCATCATCGGTTTTATGACAAGCTATAAAATGTGCCATCTTAGAGAATCTATCCACAACAACAAAAATAGAATACATCCCCTTCTTAGTCCTAGGCAACCCCAAAATAAAGTCCATAGAATTGTCAATCCAAGTTCTTTTTAAGAATAGCACGCAAAGGTGTTCCCAAAGTTCTATTGACAACTTCAGTTTGTCCATCAGTTTGAGGATGACAAGTAGTAGAAAACAACAATTTTGTGCCAAGTTCAGCCCAAAAATTCTTCCAAAAGTAACTCAAGAATTTAACATCGCGACCAGAAACAATAGTCCTAGGCATGCCAAGCAACCTAGCGACTTCTCTAAAGAAAAAATCCGCAATGTTTGAAGCAATCATTGGTTTTATGACAAGCTATAAAATGTGCCATCTTAGAGAATCTATCCACAACAACAAAAATAGAATCCCTCCCCTTCTTAGTCCTAGGCAACCCCAAAATAAAGTCCATAGAAATGTCAATCCAAGTTCTTTTTAAGAATAGCACGCAAAGGTGTTCCCAAAGTTCTATTGACAACTTCAGTTTGTCCATCAGTTTGAGGATAACAAGTAGTAGAAAACAACAATTTTGTGCCAAGTTCAGCCCATAAAGTCTTCCAAAAGTAACTCAAAAATTTAACATCGCGACCAGAAACAATAGTCCTAGGCATGCCAAGCAACCTAGCGACTTCTCTAAAGAACAAATCCGCAATGTTTGAAGCATCATCGGTTTTATGACAAGCTATAAAATGTGCCATCTTAGAGAATCTATCCACAACAACAAAAATAGAATCCCTCCCCTTCTTAGTCCTAGGCAACCCCAAAATAAAGTCCATAGAATTGTCAATCCAAGTTCTTTTTAAGAATAGCACGCAAAGGTGTTCCCAAAGTTCTATTGACAACTTCAGTTTGTCCATCAGTTTGAGGATGACAAGTAGTAGAAAACAACAATTTTGTGCCAAGTTCAGCCCATAAAGTCTTCCAAAAGTAACTCAAGAATTTAACATCGCGACCAGAAACAATAGTCCTAGGCATGCCAAGCAACCTAGCGACTTCTCTAAAGAACAAATCCGCAATGTTTGAAGCATCATCGGTTTTATGACAAGCTATAAAATGTGCCATCTTAGAGAATCTATCCACAACAACAAAAATAGAATACATCCCCTTCTTAGTCCTAGGCAACCCCAAAATAAAGTCCATAGAATTGTCAATCCAAGTTCTTTTTAATAATAGCACGCAAAGGTGTTCCCAAAGTTCTATTGACAACTTCAGTTTGTCCATCAGTTTAAGGATGACAAGTAGTAGAAAACAACTATTTTGTGCCAAGTTCAGCCCAAAAATTCTTCCAAAAGTAACTCAAGAATTTAACATCGCGACCAGAAACAATAGTCCTAGGCATGCCAAGCAACCTAGCGACTTCTCTAAAGAACAAATCCGCAATGTTTGAAGCAACATCGGTTTTATGAAAAGCTATAAAATGTGCCATCTTAGAAAATCTATCCACAACAACAAAAATAGAATCCCTCCTCTTCTTCGGCCTAGGCAACCCCAAACTAAAGTCCATAGAAATGTCAATCCAAGTTCCTTCTAAGAATAGCACGCAAAAGTGTTCCCAAAGTTCTATGGACAACTTCAGTTTGTCCATCTGTTTGAGGATGACAAGTAGTAGAAAACAACAATTTTGTGCCAAGTTTAGCCCATAAACTCTTCCAAAAGTAACTCAAGAATTTAACAGCGCGACCACAATCAGAAGTCCTAGGCATGCCATGCAACCTAACGACTTTTCTAAAGAACAAATCCGCAATGTTTGAAGCATCATCGCTTTTATGACAAGCTATAAAATGTGCCATCTAAGAAAATCTATCCACAATAAAAAAATAGAATCCCTCCTCTTCTTAGGCCTAGGCAACCCTAAACTAAAGTACATAGAAATGTCAATCCAAGTTCCTTTTAAGAATAGCACGCAAAAGTGTTCCCAAAGTTCTATAGACAACTTCAGTTTGTCCATCCGTTTGAGGATGACAAGTAGTAGAAAACAAAAATTTTTTGCTAAGTTTAGCCCATAAATTATTCCAAAAGTAACTTAAAAATTTAACATTGCGACGAGAAACAATAGTCCTAGGCATGCCATGCAACCTAGCGACTTCCCTAAAGAACAAATCCGCAATGTTTGAAGCATCATCGGTTTCATGACAAGCTATAAAATGTGTCATCTTAGAGAATCTATCCACAACTACAAAAATAGAATCCCTCCTCTTCTTAGGCCTAGGCAACCCCAAACTAAAGTCCATAGAAATGTCAATCCAAGTTCTTTTAAGAATAGCACGCAAAAGTGTTCCCAAAGTTCTATTGACAACTTCAGTTTGCCCATCCGTTTGAGGATGACAAGTAGTAGAAAACAACAATTTTGTGTCAAGTTGAGCCCATAAAGTCTTCCAAAAGTAACTCAAGAATTTAACATCGCGACCAGAAACAATAGTCCTAGGCATGCCATGCAACCTAGCGACTTCTCTAAAGAACAAATCCGCAATGTTTGAAGCATCATCGGTTTTATGACAAGCTATAAAATGTGCCATCTTAGAGAATCTATCCACAACAACAAAAATAGAATCCCTCCCCTTCTTAGTCCTAGGCAACCCCAAAATAAAGTCCATAGAATTGTCAATCCAAGTTCTTTTTAAGAATAGCACGCAAAGGTGTTTCCAAAGTTCCATTGACAACTTCAGTTTGTCCATCCGTTTGAGGATGACAAGTAGTAGAAAACAACAATTTTGTGCCAAGTTTAGCCCATAAATTATTCCAAAAGTAACTCAAAAATTTAACATCGCGACGAGAAACAATAGTCCTAGGCATGCCAAACAACCTAGCGACTTCTCGAAAGAACAAATCCGCAATGTTTGAAGCATCATAGGTTTTATGACAAACTATAAAATGTGTCATCTTAGAGAATCTATCCACAACAACAAAAATAGAATACATCCCCTTCTTAGTCCTAGGCAACCCCAAAATAAAGTCCATAGAATTGTCAATCCAAGTTGTTTTTAAGAATAGCACGCAAAGGTGTTCCCAAAGTTCCATTGACAACTTCAGTTTGTCCATCAGTTTGAGGATGACAAGTAGTAGAAAACAACAATTTTGTGCCAAGTTGAGCCCATAAATTATTCCAAAAGTAACTCAAAAATTTAACATCGCGACCAGAAACAATAGTCCTAGGCATGCCAAGCAACCTAGCGACTTCTCTAAAGAACAAATCCGCAATGTTTGAAGCATCATCGGTTTTATGACAAGCTATAAAATGTGCCATCTTAGAGAATCTATCCACAACAACAAAAATGGAATACATCCCCTTCTTAGTCCTAGGCAACCCCAAAATAAAGTCCATAGAATTGTCAATCCAAGTTGTTTTTAAGAATAGCACGCAAAGGTGTTCCCAAAGTTCCATTGACATCTTCAGTTTGTCCATCAGTTTGAGGATGACAAGTAGTAGAAAACAACAATTTTGTGCCAAGTTTAGCCCATAAATTATTCCAAAAGTAATCAAAAATTTAACATCGCGACTAGAAACAATAGTCCTAGGCATGCCAAGCAACCTAGCGACTTCTCTAAAGAACAAATCCGCAATATTTGAATCATCGTCGGTTTTATGACAAACTATAAAATGTGCCATCTTAGAGAATCTATCCACAACAACAAAAATAGAATACATCCCCTTCTTAGTCCTAGGCAACCCCAAAATAAAGTCCATAGAATTGTCAATTCAAGTTGTTTTTAAGAATAGCACGCAAAGGTGTTCACAAAATTCTATTGACAACTTCAGTTTGAGGATGACGAGTAGTAGAAAACAACAATTTTGTGCCAAGTTCAGCCCGTAAAGTCTTCCAAAAGTAACTCAAGAATTTAACATCGCGACCAGAAACAATAGTCCTAGGCATGCCAAGCAACCTAGCGACTTCTCTAAAGAACAAATCCGCAATGTTTGAAGCATCATCGGTTTTATGACAAGCTATAAAATGTGCCATCTTAGAGAATCTATCCACAACAACAAAAATAGAATCCCTCCCCTTCTTAGTCCTAGGCAACCCCAAAATAAAGTCCATAGAATTGTCAATCCAAGTTCTTTTTAAGAATAGCACGCAAAGGTGTTCCCAAAGTTCTATTTACAACTTCAGTTTGTCCATCAGTTTGAGGATTACAAGTAGTAGAAAACAACAATTTTGTGCCAAGTTCAGCCCAAAAAGTCTTCCAAAAGTAACTCAAGAATTTAACATCGCGACCAGAAACAATAGTCCTAGGCATGCCAAGCAACCTAGCGACTTCTCTAAAGAAAAAATCCGCAATGTTTCAAGCAACATCGGTTTTATGACAAGCTATAAAATGTGCCATCTTAGAAAATCTATCCACAACAACAAAAATAGAATCCCTCCTCTTCTTAGGCCTAGGCAACCCCAAACTAAAGTCCATAGAAATGTCAATCCAAGTTCCTCCTAAGAATAGCACGCAAAAGTGTTCCCAAAGTTCTATGGACAACTTCAGTTTGTCCATCTGTTTGAGGATTACAAGTAGTAGAAAACAACAATTTTGTGCCAAGTTTAGCCCATAAAGTCTTCCAAAAGTAACTCAAGAATTTAACAGCGCGACAACAATCAGAAGTCCAAGGCATGCCATGCAACCTAACGACTTCTCTAAAGAACAAATCCGCAATGTTTGAAGCATCATCGCTTTTATGACAAGCTATAAAATGTGCCATCATAGAAAATCTATCCACAATAAAAAAAACAGAATCCCTCCTCTTCTTAGGCCTAGGCAACCCTAAACTAAAGTCCATAGAAATGTCAATCCAAGTTCCTTTTAAGAATAGCACGAAAAAGTGTTCCCAAAGTTCTATAGACAACTTCAGTTTGTCCATTCGTTTGAGGATGACAAGTAGTAGAAAACAACAATTTTGTGCTAAGTTTAGCCCATAAACTATTCAAAAAGTAACTTAAAAATTTAACATTGCGACGAGAAACAATAGTCCTAGGCATGCCATGCAACCTAGCGACTTCTCTAAAGAACAAATCCGCAATGTTTGAAGCATCATCGGTTTCCTGACAAGCTATAAAATGTGCCTGTGGGGACCCGGGTTCTAACTTTGTCTTTGGGATAAAATGGATCGTTAATATAAAAGTGGGTCAAATTTTTCGCTTTTTAATATTAAATCTAAGGTATATAAACAACATACATGCCTTATTTAATATACAAACATAAGGTACAATATGTCTTGTTCCAACTACTCTGAACAACTAGTAATAAAATACAGTACATGTCAAAGTACAACTACTAGTTTTTCTGCTAAGCCCGAGATCACCACGCTATGTCCATCTCTCATCCTCTGCGTGACCCAGATCCTGCCCCACCTGTTGTTATGCACACATATAGACATAACAACAGCCGGAAAACCGGTGAGAACAAATCCCAGTATAAACATGTATACATGCATATAATCAATTAAACATGAAACTTGTTATCATGAATGACATCATATGCACATGCAATGCAATGCGAATCAAACCATGTCTGGACTCGACTCGACTAGAACTCTAGGGATCCCGGGGTGAATAAGACGTCACTACCTACCCTCCAATCGGGGTAATGTACGTCTCATTCCTAGACTTCGGTCTGAGCTGTATCAACGGCGGCAATAAGAGTAATGCCTACTCCTATGCTGAGATACACCGAAACGTCTAGATATTTGACAATGCCTGTCAAAGACTCTCCTATCTCAAATGCAATGAATATCAATATGTAAACAACGTATAATCATATTCATGGCTGAATATCATACTGATCATACATGCTTGAATACAATTCTGAAATCAAAGCATAACATGTTAAAAGATTGAATATAATGCTATACACAATTCATAAACATGTTACAAAATATTTAATAATACTCGTATGTGATTTTGGTTGGGAAACTCAAATAATATCTTATTTGAGTTACATCTCCCCAAACATAACATGACTTATACCTTTCGTCGCACACTATCTGTCGATGCCAATTACTCGATGTCAAAGTCGTCGACACCAATCTGAAATAGCAATGTAATATGTGTTTCATCAATTCCTAACCCAATCAATACATATACTATCAATTCACTAGTACATTTCAACACCATTGACGGCATAATGGTGTATTTCTCGATACCGGTCAATCCAATTCTCCCTAATCAAAATTGTATCATTCCTCAATTCATAATCATCACCATATCCAAGACAAGATCTCAAAATCTGCATATACTTCCTTCTATACATGCTGAAAAATCATAATAATAACATACGATATCCGTTCTTCGATCCGATTGCGTTTCTACGATAACAATTCTCTCAAGAACACATATATATAAGCATATCAGCATTTCCCCAATATGTAATTCTCAAAACATGCTAGAATTGAACAATACTTACATCAACTTGTAGCAAATAAGGAGAGGAGTTCAACCCTAAAATCGGATTAAAGTTTGGGTGGCTAACACTTGAAAAAATCACAATACAAAGCCTTGAAGAAAGTTGGAAGCTCTTCTTCCTCTGAAATCACGATTTCTGTTGCTGAATGAAGGGAATTTCGAGGCCAATCTATATATATACTTTGCATGTTTTCGTACACATGGCAAATCCTTGGATGTACACGGCTCTCGCTCGGGCGGACATAAATTTCCGCCCGGGCGAGAAACTCTCGGCCCTGGACTAATTTACACGCTCGCTCGGGCGAGCAAAAACGTCCGCCCGGGCGAACAACTCTCGGCCTTCGCCCATTCCAGCAGCCTCGCTCGGGCGGTCAAAAACATCCGCCCGGGCGAGTGACTCTCGACCCTTCTCCGAGGCATTCTCGCTCGGGCGTCAAAAGCGTCCGCCCGGGCGAGTCACTTTCGCCCAAAAATTTACATATTTAACTTTTAAATCTCAACATAATCTGGTTGCATTCATATCTCAAACTAACGTGTTATAAAATCTTGGGCATTACATTTCTCCCCCTCTAAGTGATATGAATCTTGACACGAATAAATAGCAAACACGATTAAAAATAAATCGCACCCTCTATTCAATTACGATATTAAGATTCGTGTGTTTTTCCCGATCTTTTGAATCAAGTAATATGTGATATTCACCTCTAAACTAGCAAGAGTTTAGCAACAAATAAACACGAGGATAAACAATCGAAAACTATACGAACCTTCGAAGAACTTTGCCTACGACAATCCGCACAAGCAACGACCGACAAACGCCACAAAGTTAAAAACTTTGATAAGTTTGATTTGATTTGACAAAGCTTGGCTTTGAAAAAGTTAAGAGAAAATTCTCAAAAGTTTGATAAACTCAAAATATTATGTGTATTGTGTGTAATTTTTCGTCCAACATAGTCAATATATCAAAAGATATCAAGAAATCTAGTCTCCCAAAATAATAAAACTCTAGAAAAGGAAATAAATCCGCGCAGAAAACGCTAGGCACGGACCCCGTGCAGACCTCCGTGTCTGGGTCCGTGTACATACTGTACTAATCTTCAGCCTGGATCAAGGGACACGGACCCCGTGCTCACCTCCGTGTACGGGTCCGTGTAGACACTGTATTCGCCAACTTCAAAGGGCACGGACCCCGTGCCTGGGCACGGACCCCGTGCCTGGGTCCGTCTCCAGGTCCGTGCAGGCACTGGATTTGCTCATCTCGGGTTGTGAAGGACACGGACCCCGTGTACAGGTCCGTGTACACGTCCGTGTAGCCTCGGGTTTCTCCAACAATGCTTGAATGATTTTCTTTTGGTTCCCAAACGCCACTCCCATGAATTTCCATGCCTTCCTCGGCGCGTGGCTGTCCATGATCGCATCATCCTCCCCTTCTTGAAAAGGATTTGTCCTCAAATCCGTGCTACCTACACAAAAAGGAAGCAAGTTAGTAATGACAAAGATTATGTGACCAACATGCTTATCTCGACGTTCAATTTTGTAGGTGCTATCCCCCATGTGCGCCATTGACATTTGGAACCTCAACTTCTTGGTTGCTCTCTTCTTGTAAACATCACTTACACCAAATATCAAATAACAAGTGACATGAAAGGATAGTGACAATATCGCATTAAGCATCATAAAGATTAAATTCCTCTTCTTCTTAGACCTAGTTAACAACGCAAAAATTTCAACACAAGTGCACAACCAAAGTTTACTAGGAATAAGAATTAAGTCATGCATGTCATAAAACCCTAGCCTAGTTGCTATCTTCATACATGCAAGACCCTCGTTACGACACCATTCGACATACCTTTTTATATGTAACCAACATAGAAATGCATGCATCTTATCAATAATGAAATCATAACAATATGCATCACTAGCGAGTAACTCATAAAACGAGCATAACATGAACAACTTAGTCTCCTTAAAAATATATTCATCATGGACAAAGAAATTCTTATAGTCATTCATGCTCTTCCCAAAGTCTTCATCAAACAAGTAGGAATCATGCAAATAGAACACACTAAATGTACTATCCCTGTCTTCATTCAACTCACCACATGAATTTAATCCTAATGCACATAGGTCATTGCCATGACAAAGTGTCAATTGGACAATCTTGGAACACTCAAAATCAATAACATTTGAATCTAATTCATGCAATGCATATTCATTCTCAATAATATGACACTTAGGTAACAAGACTAAACCACATTCACATCCTCTAAGCATCACATTTTCAACTTGTCCCCATAATTCTTGAAAACAAAACAACAATGAATTAAGGTAAGGGAGAAAATCATACCTCTCGGATGTTGCGGTGACAACTAACCTTACCTCATTGCTATGGCTCTTGAATCCACATGGTTCATCCCATCGTATCCTCGCACCAACAACACTTGCTAGCCTCCCTATCATAACATCAATAGAATCCTGCAAAGAAAAATTAACAATGCTCGGGATTGAACCGGCGATATCATCACAATATGGATAAACCACTTTGTACAAAGGTACATGTAATGGTTTATGCAATAATAATCAACTCTCATCCTCACTCTTTTCACTCCTTTGGGCCATCAAATTATTTTTCATCTCTTTTTCTTTGGCCTCTTTTCCTCTCTCTTTTTTCTTTTCTATGGTCATCTCACTCTTTTGTTCACTCTTTCTTTCGACCATATAATTTTCTTTTTCTTTTTCTAAGGCCATCTCACTCTTTTGGACACTCTTTTTTTCGGCCTCATCTCTTTTTCTTTTCTTTAATTGATCCTCAAGTATTTGTTTTGGTGACAAAGGAAGCAATACAATTGGTTCTTTGTTTAGGACAAATGAGTACCTATTCTTGAAACCATCATGTGTTACCTTCCTATCGAATTGCCAAGGTCTACCCAACAAGATATGACAAGCATGCATAGGCACAACATCGCATAACACCTCATCAACGTACTTCCCAATCGAAAATGCAACTAGAACTTGCCCATTCACTTTTACCTCAGCACAATCATTCAACCATTGAAGCCTATATGGTTGTGGATGTTTCAAAATAGGCAAATTCAACTTCTCCACCATCTCACAACTAGCTACATTGGTACAACTCCCTCCATCTATAATGACATTGCAAACCTTTTCATTTACAAAGCATCTAGTATGAAACAAGTTCCCCCTTTGATTGGTCTCCTCCTCCTCGACTTGGCCAATCATGATACGCCTAGTCACCAATGATTCTCCTACAACCGCCTCATATCCCTCATCGGGATCCTCCAATGCAGGCATATCATCATCACTACCCTCGCTTTGGGACTCATACCCACCATAACCATTCAAAACCATCACTCTTTTATTAGGACATTCACTAGCAATGTGACCCAACCCTTGACATCTAAAGCATTTAGTATCCCTAGAACGATTAGAAGGAGTTTCAGATTTAACTTGGACTCCTTGTTTAGGCGCCTCTTGCTTAGTGTCAAATATTGTCTTGGCCCCCACTTTATTTTCCTCATGCTTCACAACATTGGATTGCCAAGAAGAAGACGAACCCCCGGTTTGGTTGGTGCGACCAACTCCACGTCTTTTGAGTTGTTGCTCCACCTTTATGGCCATTTGCACCATTTCGTCTAGATCTAAGTAGTGCCGAAGCTCCACTTGATCTTGAATCTCCCTGTTCAAACCACAAAGAAAACGAGCCATAGTTGCTTCATTATCCTCCTCAGTATTTGCCCTAATCATGAGTACTTCCATCTCCTTATAGTAGTCCTCAACACTCTTCAACCCTTGCCTCAAAGTTTGTAACCTCTTAAACATCTCCCTATAGTAATGGTTAGGCACAAACCTCTTCCTCATTACACTCTTCATCTCATCCCAAGATTCAATAGGTCTCTCATTATACTTTCTTTTAGTGGTCACTAATTGATCCCACCAAATGAGAGCATAGTCTAAGAATTCAACCACCGCCAACCTCACCTTCTTTTGTTCGGAGTAGTGGTGACATGCAAATACGAACTCTACCCTCTTTTCCCATTCTAGGTACGCCTCCGGGTCAGATTTCCCATGGAATGAAGGGATCTTCATCTTAATGCTACCCATGTGACCATCTTCCCTAGTCTCCTCATATCTACCCCGCATGGCTTCCCTTCTTCCTCTACCAAATCCTCTATCTCTCCCATTCCTACCCCAATTCTCATTTTGACTCTCATCGCCTCCTCCTAGATCATACTCCTCATCATCTCTACCCAAATCTCTAGGCTTAGGTTTACCCCCACTAACACTAACCTCAAGTTTACCCAACCTCTCATGCAACGACTCCATTTGGGTCGCCATCGCTCTACTAAAATCCCCAAACATCGCATCTAGTTGGGCCTTAGACACCCCCGAATTCGAACTATCTCCTACCCCCCTCTCCATTTAATTTCAAATTTGTACCTGCAAGAAAAGGTTAGTAGAAAAAAAATAATCCTCACCCAAATGCTCACGGTCACTCCAAAGAAATTCACTCGTCTTTTCTCACAATTTTGTTTGCTCACACAAATACTCACTAGTCACTCCAAAGAAATAACACTCACACTCAAATGTTTCCACTCGAATTTGATAGTACTCTCAAAAGTGTGCTCAAGCTTTGTATTTGGGATATCAAACAATCAAGGTTCAAACTCGTGAACAAATGCGACCGACTCACTTGGACTGTGTAGACAAGCAATTCGAATATAATATATATATATATATATATATATATATATATATATATATATATATATATATATATATATATATATATATATATTTTTTTTTTTCTTGACTGTGTGAGACAATTGAATATGACTCTATGAAGACAATAGAACAATATATCAAAAAGATGAATTTTCGGAATTTTTGTACTTTTTTTTTTTTTTTTTTTGCTATTTGAATTCCGAAAATTCAAGAAAAAAGGACTCAAAATTTCGTGTATCACAGATTCACGAAAAAATACGAAGAACGATAGAACAAAACAGATCTGAAAATATTCGAAGAAATAATACAGATCTGCAATTTAAGAACAAGATAATTTACTTGAATTCAATAAACCTGGCGCTCTGATACCAAATGATATGAATCTTGACACGAATAAATAGCAAACACGATTAAAAATAAATCGCACCCTCTATTCAATTACGATATTAAGATTCGTGTGTTTTTCCCGATCTTTTGAATCAAGTAATATGTGATATTCACCTCTAAACTAGCAAGAGTTTAGCAACAAATAAACACGAGGATAAACAATCGAAAACTATACGAACCTTCGAAGAACTTTGCCTACGACAATCCGCACAAGCAACGACCGACAAACGCCACAAAGTTAAAAACTTTGATAAGTTTGATTTGATTTGACAAAGCTTGGCTTTGAAAAAGTTAAGAGAAAATTCTCAAAAGTTTGATAAACTCAAAATATTATGTGTATTGTGTGTAATTTTTCGTCCAACATAGTCAATATATCAAAAGATATCAAGAAATCTAGTCTCCCAAAATAATAAAACTCTAGAAAAGGAAATAAATCCGCGCAGAAAACGCTAGGCACGGACCCCGTGCAGACCTCCGTGTCTGGGTCCGTGTACATACTGTACTAATCTTCAGCCTGGATCAAGGGACACGGACCCCGTGCTCACCTCCGTGTACGGGTCCGTGTAGACACTGTATTCTCCAACTTCAAAGGGCACGGACCCCGTGCCTGGGCACGGACCCCGTGCCTGGGTCCGTCTCCAGGTCCGTGCAGGCACTGGATTTGCTCATCTCGGGTTGTGAAGGACACGGACCCCGTGTACAGGTCCGTGTACACGTCCGTGTAGCCTCGGGTTTCTCCAACAATGCTTGAATGATTTTCTTTTGGTTCCCAAACGCCACTCCCATGAATTTCCATGCCTTCCTCGGCACGTGGCTGTCCATGATCGCATCACTAAGACATAAGTTCGTCCTCGAACTTGATATAAATCAATTAGAGTATTTAAAACAGCATTATCATCTAAAACTGGATAAATACTCACATCATTGAAATAACTCGGGGTGTTTCTGTCTCATGCTGGCTTCTGTCTCCCAAGTCGCTTCTTCGATGCCATGACGACTCCACTGAACTTTCACAAGTGGAATAATCTTCGTTCTGAGTTGCTTATTTTTCCGATCAAGAATCTGTATCGGTTGTTCCACATAGCTCAACGTCTGATCAAGTTCAGCTTCGTCAGGTTGAATGACATGAGAAACATCTGGCATATATTTTCGTAACATTGATACATGAAACACGTCATGTATTCCGGATAGAGAAGGAGGAAGGGCAAGTCGATAAGCTCGATCGCCAATCTTTTCAAGAATCTCGTAAGGACCAATGTATCGAGGAGATAGTTTCCCGCGTTTACCAAATCGAACAACGCCTCTGAATGGAGAAATCTTTAAGAATACTCTATCTCCTGCCTCAAATACTAACGGTCTACGTCTGATATTGGCGTATTTGGCTTGCCTATCCTGTGCTGTCTTCATCCTCTTCTGAATGAGTTTCACCTTCTCTGTCATGTCACGAATCATATCTGGCCCCAGTTCTGGTACTTCTGAGATATCATCCCAGTATAGCGGAGATCTGCACTTCTTGCCATATAACGCTTCAAACGGTGCCATCTCAATGCTCGTCTGATAGCTGTTATTATAGGAGAATTCACAAAGAGGTAGGGAATCTTGCCAACTAGTACCAAAGTCTAGTACTACGGCTCTCAACATATCCTCTAATGTCTGGATAGTCCGCTCTGACTGTCCGTCTGTCTGAGGATGATAAGCAGTACTCAGGTGTAAAGTCGTACCTAAGGCCTGCTGTAAACTGTGCCAAAAGTGTGAAGTGAATCGTGGATCACGATCTGATACGATAGACTTCGGCACACCATGTAATTTGACTACCTCTCGAACATATATCTCCGCCATTTGATCATGTCTGTAAGTCATTCTATACGGAATAAAACAAGCTGATTTGGTCAGTCGGTCGATAACGACCCAAATCGCATCGCAGCCTCGAGAAGATCGGGGTAACTTCGTCACAAAATCCATGGAGATGTGGTCCCATTTCCATTCAGGAATAGACAAACTCTGAAGTAACCCTCCGGGCTTCTTCCTCTCGGCCTTCACTTGTTGGCAATTCAAGCATTTAGATACAAATTCCGCAATGTCTGACTTCATCTGCTTCCACCAGAACTGTGTCTTCAGATCATTGTACATCTTTCGGCCACCAGGATGAATACTAAACCGACTACAATGTGCTTCAGACATAATCTTTTGTCTCAACTCTGAAACATCCGGCACAACCAGACGGTTATTTACGTACAACACATTCTCACGCACCCGATATTCTGATACGTGTCCTGTTCTGACCATCTGAATCGATCTCTGCACATTCTGATCTGTTCTTTGTGCTTCTTTTATTCTTCTGATCAAGTTTGGCTCGACTTGAATAGTAGCAAGTCGTAGTGGCTTCCTATCTGTATCAAATTCTAATCCCGCAAAACAGCAATTTTCAACGAGTTTCGTAACACCTATCGTCGATAAGGATAAGGCACATACCTTTCGACTCAAGGCGTCTGCCGCTGCATTTGACTTTCCCGGGTAATATTTGATCTCGCAATCAAAATCTTTTAACAGATCAAGCCATCTACGCTGTCGCATATTCAACTCCGACTGAGAAAACAAGTACTTTAAGCTTTTGTGGTCTGAATAGATCTCGAATTTCTCGCCATAAAGATAATGGCGCCAGATCTTCAGCGCAAATACAATAGCCGCCAATTCAAGATCATGAATGGGGTATCGCGTCTCGTGAGTCTTCAATTGTCTCGAGGCATATGCAACCACATGCCCTCGCTGCATAAGAATACATCCCAAACCTCTGTGAGAAGCATCACAATATACAACAAAATTACCCGTACCTGAAGGAATCATCAGGACAGGTGCGCTGGTCAGCCTCTTCTTCAATTCCAAAAAGCTAGACTCACACTCCTCAGACCATAAGAACGGTGCATTCTTCTGTGTCAATTGCGTAATTGGCTTCGCAATACGGAAGAAATCTTGGATGAATCGTCTATAGTATCCCGCGAGACCCATGAAACTGCGTATTTCAGGTACAGAAGTCGGTCTCGGCCAACTAATCACAGCTTCCACTTTACTCGGATCTACGGAGATACCATCTCCCGATATGATATGTCCAAAAAGACAACTCGGTTCAACCAAAATTCGCACTTTGACAATTTGGCATACAATTTCTCATTTCTCAGTGTTTGCAACACAATTCTGAGATGTTCTGCATGCTCAATCCTGTTCTTAGAATACACCAAAATATCATCGATAAAGACAATAACAAAATCATCCAAATACCTCTGAAAGATTTGATTCATCAAGCCCATGAATACCGCCGGAGCATTTGTCAAACCAAAAGGCATAACAATGAATTCGTAATGCCCATACCTGGTTCGAAATGCTGTCTTCGGTATGTCTACATCTCGAACTCGAAGCTGATGATATCCGGATCGTAAATCAATCTTGGAATATACAGACGATCCTTGTAGTTGATCAAATAGATCATCAATTCTAGGCAATGGATATTTATTCTTTATCGTGGCCTTATTCAGTTGCCTGTAATCGATACAGAGCCGCATCGATCCATCTTTCTTTCGCACAAATAGCACTGGAGCACCCCAAGGAGATACACTAGGCCTGATATATCCCTTGGCTAGCAAATCTTCCAACTGTGCTTTCAGTTCTTTGAGTTCGATGGGTGCCATCCTATATGGAGCTCTCGAAATAGGGACGGTACCTGGTGTAAGATCAATACTGAATTCTACCTCACGAACCGGAGGTAATCCTGGGATTTCATCTGGAAAAATATCAGCAAATTCCCGCACTACTGGTATTTCTGCCAACGCCGGGCTCGACTTCTGCATATCTACAGCATAAATAAAGAAACCGTCTGCTCCTTTCTGTAATAATCTGTTCATAGTAAGAGCCGAAATCAAGGGAATCCGAGATCTAGAACCCTTCCCGTAGAATTTCCACTCGTCTGTCATCTCGGGTCTGAATCTGACAATCTTGTGGAAACAATCCACGGTGGCTCTATACTTCGTTAGCATGTCAATACCAACTATAAAATCAAAATCAGCTAGACCCAACACTATACACTCTAGGTCAATCTCATGCCCCTCAAACTGTAGAATGCAATGTCTAACCGTAGTTACAGATATCAATCCACTTCCCAACGGAGAATTAATAGACACAACATCTAGCAAAGACTCAACAGGCAAAGAATGCAACAATGCAAATCGCTCTGAAATGAATGTATGCGATGCACCCGTATCTATCAATATATAAGCAGGATAACCGCAAAGGAAACAGTTACCTGCAATGACATCATCTGGGGCATCCTGTGCTTGCTCTTCAGTCAAGGCAAACACCTGAGCCTGTTGTCTCTGAGGCTGACTCCCTGGCTGGCCACCTCTGGCTCGAGGCTGGGTCTGTGCTGGTGGCGGCTGAAATGAGTGAACAGATGAAGCTTGCCTCTCAGGCTGAGTCACGGAGGCAGACGATCCTGCAGCCTGAAATCTCGATGCACCACTCCTCTGAGGACAGACCTTGGCATAATGCCCCTGTTGTTTGCATACGTTACACCTGCCCACTACACCTTGACATTGTTCTGTGGCATGCTTACCTCCACAAGTACTGCAATATCCACTTGCCACCCTCTAGACTCTGGCCAAAACCTCTCTGTCTTGACCCGCTGGAGCTCGAAGAACTGCTCCCTGCCCTCTTAAACTGTTTACCCTTTGCTTTCAATTGATCTTTGCGTCCGCTGCTGCTACCACCACTTTCGAATCGAGGAGGAGGAACTTGGGATGGAGGTAGTGGCGGTCTCGGACTCGGAGCCACATACGGAACACTTCGTTGTCTCAGCAACCCTGCTTCTGCTCCTTTGGCACGATTCAATGCATCCGAGAAATTATCGGGTCTCCCAGTATTGACCAACGTAAAGATATCTGGATTTAGGCCATTTATAAACTGATCCGCCATGGCCTCATCATTACCGGAAATGTGAGGTGCAAACGAAGCAAAGAAGAAAATTTAGCAACGTACTCTTCGATATTCAGTTGCCCTTGCCTCAGGTTTGCAAATTCAGCGCCTTTATCTTTCCGGTAGGATACATGGAATAATCGCTGATAGAACTCAGTCTTGAACACTTTCCATGTAATCTCAGTGCCACGCTGTTCTAGTGCTCTTCTCATATTCACCCACCAATACTTAGCCACGTCTTGCAGTTGATGGCCAATGAGCTTCACTCTCTTTTCATCACTGTAACCTAAAGACTAGAACAACATCTCGATACCTCCAACCAGCTTTCGCATTCAATGCATTTCCTGTACCTTTACAGGTCGGTGGTCGGATATGACTGGAATAGTTTAATAGGAGTCTCCATGGGCGTAGCAGTGACATCCATCGTATCTCCGGATTGTGCTACCCTGCTGTTGTGAGAAAGAAGCTCTCAAAACAGCAGGGGTAGCACATCCGGAGATACGATGGATGTCACTGCTACGCCCATGGAGATCTTTAAAGCGATTCCAGTCATTCCGACCACCGACCTTAAAGGGTACAGAAAATGCAATTGAATGCGAAAGCTGGTTGGAGGATTCGAGATGTTGTTCGAGTCTTTAGGGTACAGTGATGAGAAGAGAGTGAAGCTCATGGCCATCAACTGCAAGAGTGGCTAAGTATTGGTGGGGGAATATGAGAAGAGCACTAGAACAGCGTGGCACTGAGATTACATGAAAGTGTCAAGACTGAGTTCTATCAGCGATTATTCCATGTATCCTACCGGAAAGATAAAGGCGCGTGAATTTGCAAACCTGAGGCAAGGGCAACTGAATATCGAAGAGTACGTTGCTAAATTTCTTCTTTGCTTCGTTTTGCACCTCACATTTCCGGTAATGATGAGGCCATGGCGGATCATATAAATGGCCTAATATCAGATATCTTACGTTGGTCAATACTGGGAGACCGATAATTTCTCGGATGCATTGAATCGTGCCACAAAGGAGCAAGAAGCAGGGTTGCTGAGACAACGAAGTGTTCGTATGTGGGTCCGAGTCCGAGACCGCCACTACCTCCATCCAAGTTCCTCCTCCTCGATTCGAAAGTGGTGGTAGCAGCAGCGGACGCAAAGATCAATTGAAAGCAAAGGGTAAACAGTTTAAGAGGGCGGGAGCAGTTCTTCGAGCTCCAGCGGGTCAAGACAGAGAGGTTTTGGCCAGAGTCTAGAGGTGGCAAGTGGATATTGCAGTACTTGTGGAGGTAAGCATGCCACAGAACAATGTCAAGGTGTAGTGGGCAGGTGTAACGTATGCAAACAACAGGGGCATGGTATGCCAAGGTCTGTCCTCAGAGGAGTGGTGAATACGAGATTTCAGGCTGCAGGATCGTCTGCCTCGTGACTCAGCCTGAGAGGCAAGCTTCATCTGTTCACTCATTTCAGCCGCCACCAGCACAGACCCAGCCTCGAGCCGAGGGTGGCCAGCCAGGGAGTCAGCCTCAGAGACAACAGGCTCAGGTGTTTGCTTGACTGAAGAGCAAGCAAGGATGCCCCAGATGATGTCATTGCAGGTAACTGTTTCTTGCGGTTATACCGCTATATATTGATAGAACGGGTGCATCGCATTACATTCTTTCAGAGCGATTTGCATTGTTGCTTCTTTGCCTGTTGAGTCTTGCTAGATGTTGTGTCTATTAATTCTCCGTTGGGAAGTGGATGATATCTGAACTACGGTTAGACATTTGCATTCTACAGTTTGAGGGGCATGAGATTGACCTAGAGTGTATAGTGTTGGGTCTATGTTTGATTTTATAGTTGGTATTGACATGCTAACGAAGTATAGAGCCACCGTGGATTGTTTCCACAAGATTGTCAGATTCAGACCCGAGAGACAGACGAGTGGAAATTCTACGGGAAGGGTTCTAGATCTCGGATTCCCTTGATTTCGGCTCTTACTATGAACAGATTATTACAGAAAGGAGCAGACGGTTCTTTATTTATGGTGTAGATATGCAGAAGTCGAGCCCGGCGTTGGCAAGAAATACCAGTAGTGCGGGAATTTGCTGATATTTTTCCCAGATGAAATCCAGATTACCTCCGGTCGTGATGGGTAGAGAATTCAGTTATTGATCTTAACCAGGTACCGTCCCTATTTCGAGAGCTCCATTATGGATGGCACCCATCGAACTCAAGAACTGAAAGCACAGTTGGAAGATTTGCTAGCCAAGGGATATATCAGGCCTAGGTATCTCCTTGGGGTGCTCCAGTGTATTTGTGCGAAAGAAGATGGATCGATGCGGCTCTGGATCGATTACAGGCAACTGAATAAGGCCACGATAAAGAATAATATCCATTGCCTAGAATTGATGATCTATTTGATCAACTACAAGGATCGTTGTATATTCCAAGATTGATTACGATCCGGATATCATCAGCTTCGAGTTCGAGATGTAGACATACCGAAGACAGCATTTCGAACCAGGTATGGGCATTACGAATTCATTGTTATGCCTTTTGGTTTGACAAATGCTCCGGCGGTATTCAGGGGCTTGATGAATCAAATCTTTCAGAGGTATTTGGATGATTTTGTTATTGTCTTTATCGATGATATTTGGTGTATTCTAAGAACAGGATTGAGCATGCAGAACATCTCAGAATTGTGTTGCAAAACATGAGAAATGAGAAATTGTATGCCAAATTGTCAAAGTGCGAATTTTGTTGAACCGAGTTGTCTTTTTGGACATATCATATCGGGAGATGTATCTCCGGAGAGACCGAGTAAAGTGGAAGCTGTGATTAGTTGGCCGAGACCGACTCGTACTGAAATACGCAGTTTCATGGGTCTCGCGGGATACTATAGACGATTCATCCAAGATTTCTTCCGTATTGCGAAGCCAATTACGCAATTGACACAAGAAGAATGCAGTTCTTATGGTCTGAGGAGTGGAGTCTAGCTTTTTGGAATTGAAGAAGAGGCTGACCAGCGCACCTGTCCTGATGATTCCTCAGGTACGGGTAATTTTGTGTATATTGTGATGCTTCTCACAGAGGTTTGGGTGTATTCTTATGCAGCGAGGGCATGTGGTTGCATATGCCTCGAGACAATTGAAGACTCACGAGACGCGATACCCCATTCATGACTGAATTGGCGGCTATTGTATTTGCGCTGAAGATTGGCGCATTATCTTTATGGCGAGAAATTCGAGATCTATTAAGACCACAAAAGCTTAAAGTACTTGTTTTCTCAGTCGGAGTTGAATATGCGACAGCGTAGATGGGTGATCTGTTAAAAGATTTTGATTGCGAGATCAAATATTACCCGGGAAAGTCAAATGCAGCGGCAGACGCCTTGAGTCGAAAGGATGTGCCTTATCCTTATGACGATAGGTGTTACGAAAATCGTTGAAAATTGCTGTTTTGCGGGATTAGAATTTGATACAGATAGGAAGCCACTACGACTTGCTACTATTCAAGTCGAGCCAAACTTGATCAGAAGAAATAAAAGAAGCACAAAGAACAGATCAGAATGTGCAGAGATCGATTCAGATGGTCAGAACAGGACACGTATCAGAATATCGGGTGCGTGGAATGTGTTGTACGTAAATAAACCGTCTGGTTGTGCCGGATGTTTCAGAGTTGAGACAAAAGATTATGTCTGAAGACATTGTAGTCGGTTTAGTATTCATCCTGGTGGCCGAAAGATGTACAATGATCTGAAGACACAGTTCTGGTGGAAGCAGATGAAGTCAGACATTGCGGAATTGTATCTAAATGCTTGAATTGCCAACAGTGAAGGCGAGAGGAAGAAGCCCGGAGGGTTACTTCAGAGTTTGTCTATTCCTGAATGGAAATGGGACCACATCTCCATGGATTTTGTGACGAAGTTACCCCGATCTTCTCGAGGCGGCTGCGATTGGATTTGGGTCGTTATCGACCGACTGACCAAATCAGCTTGTTTTATTCCGTATAGAATGACTTACAGACATGATCAAATGGCGGAGTATATGTTCGAGAGGTGTAGTCAATACATGGGTGCCGAAGTCTATCGTTAGATCGTGATCCACGATTCACTTCACACTTTTGGCACAGTTTACAGCAGGCCTTAGGTACGACTTTACACCTGAGTACTGCTTCATCCTCAGACAGACGGACAGTCAGGGCGGCTATCCAGACATTAGAGGATATGTTGAGAGCCGTAGTACTAGACTTTGGTACTAGTTGGCAAGATTCCCTACCTCTTTGTGAATTCTCATAATAACAGCTATCAGACGAGCATTGAGATGGCACCGTTTGAAGCGTTATATGGCAAGAAGTGCAGATCTCCGCTATACTGGGATGATATCTCAGAAGTACCAGAACTGGGGCCAGATATGATTCGTGACATGACAGAGAAGGTGAAACTCATTCAGAAGAGGATGAAGACAGCACAGGATAGGCAAGCCAAATACGCCAATATCAGACGTAGACCGTTAGTATGGAGCGGAGATAGAGTATTCTTAAAGATTTCTCCATTCAGAGGCGTTGTTCGATGTGGTAAACGGGGAAACATCTCCTCGATACATTGGTCCTTACGAGATTCTGAAAAGATTGGCGATCGAGCTATCGACTTGCCCTTCCTCCTTCTCTATCCGGAATACATGACGTGTTTCATGTATCAATGTTACGAAAATTATGCCAGATGTTTCTCATGTCATTCAACCTGACGAAGCTGAACTTGATCAGACGTTGAGCTATGTGGAACAACGATACAGATTCTTGATCGGAAAAATAAGCAACTCAGAACGAAGATTATCCACTTGTGAAAGTTCAGTGGAGTCGTCATGGCATCGAAGAAGCGACTTGGGAGACAGAAGCCAGCATGAGACAGAAACACCCCGAGTTATTTCAATGATGTGAGTATTTATCCAGTTTTAGATGATAATGCTGTTTTAAATAATCTAATTGATTTATATCAAGTTCGAGGACGAACTTATGTCTTAGTGATGCGATCTGGACAGCCACGTGCCGAGGAAGGCATGGAAATCATGGGAGTGGCGTTTGGGAACCAAAAGAAAATCATTCAAGCATTGTTGGAGAAACCCGAGGCTACACGGCGTGTACACGGACCTGTACACGGGGTCGTGTCCTTCACAACCCGAGATGAGCAAATCCAGTGCTGCGGACCTGGAGACGGACCCAGGCACGGGGTCCGTGCCCAGGCACGGGGTCCGTGCCCTTTGAAGTTGGAGAATACAGTGTCTACACGGACCCGTACACGGAGGTGAGCACGGGGTCGTGTCCCTTGATCCAGGTGAAGATTAGTACAGTATGTACACGGACCCAGACACGGAGGTCTGCACGGGGTCCGTGCCTAGCGTTTTCTGCGCGGATTTATTTCCTTTTCTAGAGTTTTATTATTTGGGAGACTAGATTTCTTGATATCTTTTGATATATTGACTATGTTGGACGAAAATTACACACAATACACATAATATTTTGAGTTTATCAAACTTTTGAGAATTTTCTCTTAACTTTTCAAAGCCAAGCTTTGTCAAATCAAATCAAACTTATCAAAGTTTTAAATTTGTCGTTTGGCGTTCGTCTTGCTTGTGCGGATTGTGTAGGCAAAGTTCTTCGAAGGTTCGTATAGTTTTCGATTGTTTATTCCTCGTGTTTATTTGTTGCTAAACTCTTGCAGTTTAGAGGTGAATATCACATATACTTGATTCAAAAGATCGGGAAAAACACACGAATCTAATCGTAATTGAATAGAGGGTGCGATTTATTTTAATCGTGTTTGCTATTTATTCGTGTCAAGATTCATATCATTTGGTATCAGAGCGCCAGGTTTATTGAATTCAAGTAAATATCTTGTTCTATAATGCAGATTGTATTATTTCTTCGAATATTTTCAGATCTGTTTTGTTTCTATCGTTCTTCGTATTTTTTCGTGAACTGGTGATACACAGAAATTTGAGTCCTTTTTTCTTGAATTTTCGGAATTCAAATAGAAAAAAAAAAAAAAAAAAAAAGTACAAAAATTCCGAAAAATCATCTTTTTGATATATTGTCTAGTCTTCATAGAGTCATATTCAATTGTCTCACACAGTCAAAAAAAAAAAATATTAATATATATAATAATAATATATATATATATATATTTATATTCGAATTGCTTGTCTACACAGTCCAAGTGAGTCGGTCGCATTTGTTCACGAGTTTGACTGATTGTTTGATATCCCAAATACAAAG
The DNA here is from genome assembly GCF_022965805.1 of Primulina eburnea. Taxonomy (NCBI): domain Eukaryota; kingdom Viridiplantae; phylum Streptophyta; class Magnoliopsida; order Lamiales; family Gesneriaceae; genus Primulina; species Primulina eburnea. Next base: position 6,412 of record NW_027331419.1, on the reverse strand, counting down.
CTTGAGCACACTTTTGAGAGTAATATCAAATTCGAGTGGAAACATTTGAGTGTGAGTGTTATTTCTTTGGAGTGACTAGTGAGATTTGTTGTGAGCAAACCAAATTGTGAGAAAAGACGAGTGAATTTCTTTGGAGTGACCGTGAGCATTTGGGTGAGGATTATTTTTTTTCTACTAACCTTTTCTTGCAGGTACAAATTTGAAATTAAATGAGAGGGGGGGTAGGAGATAGTTCGAATTCGGGGGGGGTCTAAGGCCAACTAGATGCGATGTTTGGGGATTTTAGTAGAGCGATGGCGACCCAAATGGAGTCGTTGCATGAGAGGTTGGGTAAACTTGAGGTTAGTGTTAGTGGGGGTAAACCTAAGCCTAGAGATTGGGTAGAGAGATGAGGAGTGATGATCTAGGAGGAGGCGATGAGAGTCAAAATGAGATTGGGGTAGGAATGGGAGAGATAGAGGATTTGGTAGAGGAAGAAGGGGAGCCATGGGGGGTAGATATGAGGAGACTAGGGAAGATGGTCACAGGGTAGCATTAAGTGAAGCTCCTTCATTCCATGGGAAATCTGACCCGGAGGCGTACCTAGAATGGGAAAAGAGGGTAGAGTTCGTATTTGCAGTCACCACTACTCCGAACAAAGAAGGTGAGGTTGGCGGTGGTTGAATTCTTAGACTATGCTCTCATTTGGTGGGATCATTAGTGACCATAAAAGAAGTATAATGAGAGACCTATTGAATCTTGGGATGAGAGAAGAGTGTAATGAGGAAGAGGTTTGTGCCTAACCATTACTATAGGGAGATGTTTAAGAGGTTACAAACTTTGAGGCAAGGGTTGAAGAGTGTTGAGGACTACTATAAGGAGATGGAAGTACTCATGATTAGGGCAAATACTGAGGAGGATAATGAAGCAACTATGGCTGTTTCTTTGTGGTTTGAACAGGGAGATTCAAGATCAAGTGGAGCTTCGGCACTACTTAGATCTAGACGAAATGGTGCAAATGGCATAAAGGTGGAGCAACAACTCAAAGAGTGGAGTTGGTCGCACCAACCAAACCGGGGGTTCGTCTTCTTCTTGGCAATCCAATGTTGTGAAGCATGAGGAAAATAAAGTGGGGGCCAAGACAATATTGACACTAAGCAAGAGGCGCCTAAACAAGGAGTCCAAGTAAATCTGAAACTCCTTCTAATCGTTCTAGGGATACTAAATGCTTTAGATGTCAAGGGTTGGGTCACATTGCTAGTGAATGTCCTAATAAAAGAGTGTGGTTTTGAATGGTTATGGTGGGTATGAGTCCCAAAGCGAGGTAGTGATGATGATATGCCTGCATTGGAGGATCCCGATGAGGGATATGAGGCGTGGTAGGAGAATCATTGGTGACTAGGCGGATTCAGATTGGCCAAGTCGAGGAGGAGGAGACCAATCAAAGGGGGAACTTGTTTCATACTAGAGCTTTGTAAATGAAAAGGTTTGCAATGTCATTATAGATGGAGGGAGTTGTACCAATGTAGCTAGTTGTGAGATGGTGGAGAAGTTGAATTTGCCTATTTTGAAACATCCACAACCATATAGGCTCAATGGTTGAATGATTGTGCTGAGGTAAGTGAATGGGCAAGTTCTAGTTGCCTTTTCGATTGGGAAGTACGTTGATGAGGTGTTATGCGATGTTGTGCCTATGCTGCTTGTCATTCTTGTTGGGTAGACCTTGGCATTCGATAGGAAGGTAACACATGATGGTTTCAAGAATAGGTACTCATTTGTCCTAAACAAAGAACCAATGTATTGCTCCTTTGTCACCAAAACAATACATTGAGGATCAATTAAAGAAAAGAAAAAGAGATGAGGCCGAAAAAAAGAGTGTCCAAAAGAGTGAGATGGCCTTAGAAAAGAAAAGAAAAGAAAATTATATGGTCGAAAGAAAGAGTGAACAAAAGAGTGAGATGACCATAGAAAAGAAAAAAAGAGAGAGGAAAAGAGGCCAAAGAAAAAGAGATGAAAAATAATTTGATGGCCCAAAGGAGTGAAAAGAGTGAGGATGAGAGTTGATTATTATTGCATAAACCATTACATGTACCTTTGTACAAAGTGGTTTATCCATATTGTGATGATATCGCCGTTCAATCCCGAGCATTGTTAATTTTCTTTGCAGGATTCTATTGATGTTATGATAGGGAGGTAGCAAGTGTTGTTGGTGCGAGGATACGATGGGATGAACCATGTGGATTCAAGAGCCATAGCAATGAGGTAAGGTTAGTTGTCACCGCAACATCAGAGAGTATGATTTTCTCCCTTACCTTAATTCATTGTTGTTTGTTTTCAAGAATTATGGGGACAAGTTGAAAATGTGATGCTTAGAGGATGTGAATGTGGTTTAGTCTTGTTACCTAAGTGTCATATATTGAGAATGAATATGCATTGCATGAATTAGATTCAAATGTTATTGATTTTGAGGTTCCAAGTTGTCCAATTGACACTTTGTCATGGCAAGACCTATGTGCATTAGGATTAAATTCATGTGGTGAGTTGAATGAAGACAGGTAGTACATTTAGTGTGTTCTATTTGCATGATTCCTACTGTTTGATGAAGACTTTGGGAAGAGCATGAATGACTAAGAATTTCTTTGTCCATGATGAATATATTTTTTAAGGAGACTAAGTTGTTCATGTTATGTCGTTTTATGAGTTACTCGCTAGTGATGCATATTGTTATGATTTCATTATTGATAAGATGCATGCATTTCTATGTTGGTTACATATAAAAAGGTATGTCGAATGGTGTCGTAACGAGGGTCTTGCATGTATGAAGATGCAACTAGGCTAGGGTGTTTATGACATGCATGACTTAATTCTTATTCCTAGTAAACTTGGTTGTGGCACTTGTGTTGAAATTTTGCGTTGTTAACTAGGTCTAAGAAGAAGAGGAATTTAATCTTTATGATGCTTAATGCGATATTGTCACTATCCTTTCATGTCACTTGTTATTTGATATTGGTGTAAGTGATGTTTACAAGAGAGAGCAACCAAGAAGTTGAGGTTCCAAATGTCAATGGCGCACATGGGGGATAGCACCTACAAAATTGAACGTCGAGATAAGCATGTTGGTCACATAATCTTTGTCATTACTAACTTGCTTCCTTTTTGTGTAGGATAACGGATTTGAGGGCAAATCCTTTTCAAGAAGGGGAGGATGATGCGATCATGGACAGCCACGCGCCGAGGAAGGCATGGAAATTCATGGGAGTGGCGTTTGGGAACCAAAAGAAAATCATTCAAGCATTGTTGGAGAAACCCGAGGCTACACGGACGTGTACACCGGACCTGTACCCGGGTCCGTGTTCTCACAACCCGAGATGAGCAAATCCAGTGCCTGCCCGGACCTGGAGACGGACCCAGGCACGGGTCCGTGCCCAGGCACGGGGTCCGTGCCCTTTGAAGTTGGCGAATACAGTGTCTACACGGACCCGTACACGGAGGTGAGGCACGGGTCGTGTCCCTTGATCCAGGCTGAAGATTAGTACAGTATGTAACGGACCCAGACACGGAGGTCTGCACGGGGTCCGTGCCTAGCGTTTTCTGCGCGGATTTATTTCCTTTTCTAGAGTTATTATTTTGGGAGACTAGATTTCTTGATATCTTTTGTAATATTGACTATGTTGGACGAAAAATTACACACAATACACATAATATTTTGAGTTTATCAAACTTTTGAGAATTTTCTCTTAACTTTTCAAAGCCAAGCTTTGTCAAATCAAATCAAACTTATCAAAGTTTTTAACTTTGTGGCGGTGTCGGTCGTTGCTTGTGCGGATTGTCGTAGGCAAAGTTCTTCGAAGGTTCGTAGTTTTCGATTGTTATCCTCGTGTTTATTGTTGCAAACTCTTGCTAGTTTAGAGGTGAATATCACATATTACTTGATTCAAAAGATCGGGAAAAACACACGAATCTTAATATGTAATTGAATAGAGGGTGCGATTATTTTTAATCGTGTTTGCTATTATTGTGTCAAGATTCATATCACTTAGAGGGGGAGAAATGTAATGCCCAAGATTTTAAACAGTTAGTTTGAGATATGAATGCAACCAGATTATGTTGAGATTAAAAGTTAAATATGTAATTTTTTGGGAAAGTGACTCGCCCGGGCGGACGTTTTGACGCCCAGCGAGAATGCTCGGAGAAGGGTGAGAGGCACTCGCCCGGGCGGATGTTTTTGACCGCCCGAGCGAGGCTGCTGGAATGGGCGAAGGCAAGCGAGAGTTGTTCGCCCGGGCGGACGTTTTTGCTCGCCCGAGCGAGCGTGTAAATTAGTCCAGGGCCGAGAGTTTCTCGCCCGGGCGGAAATTTATGTCCGCCCGAGCGAGAGCGTGTACATCCAAGGATTTGCCATGTGTACGAAAACATGCAAAGTATATATATAGTTGGCCTCGAAATCCTTCATTCAGCAACAGAAATCGTGATTTCAGAGGAAGAAGAGCTTCCAACTTTCTTCAAGGCTTTGTATTGTGATTTTCAAGTGTTAGCCACCCAAACTTTAATCCGATTAGGGTTGAATCCTCTCCTTATTGCTACAAGTTGATGTAAGTATTGTTCATTCTAGCATGTTTTGAGAATACATATTGGGGAAATGCTGATATGCTTATATATAGTGTTCTGAGAGAAGTTATCGTAGAAAAGAAAGCAATCGGATCGAAGAACGATATCGTATGTTATTATTATGATTTTTCAGCATGTATAGAAGAGATAGTAAGTATATGCAGATTTTGAGATCTTGTCTTGGATATGGTGATGATTATGAATTGAGGAATGATACAATTTTGATTAGGGGGAATTGGATTGACCGGTATCGAGAAATACACCATTATGCCGTCAATGGTGTTGAAATGTACTAGTGAATTGATAGTATATGTATTGATGGGTTAGGAATTGATGAAACACATATTACATTGCATTTCAGATGGTGTCGCGACTTTGACATCGAGTATTGCATGACAGATAGTGTGCGACGAAAGGTATAAGTCATGTTATGTTGGGGAGATGTAACTCAATAAGATATTATTTGAGTTTCCCAACCAAAATCACATACGAGTATTATTAAAATTTGTTAACATGTTTATGAATTGTGTATAGCATTATATTCAATCTTTTAACATGTTATGCTTTGATTTCAGAATGTATTCAAGCATGTATGATCAGTATGATATTCAGCCATGAATATGATTATACGTTGTTTACATATTGATATTCATGCATTTGAGATAGGAGAGTTTTGACAGGCATTGTCAAATATCTAGACGTTTCGGTGTATCTCAGCATAGGAGTAGGCATTACTCTTATTGCCGCGTGTGATACAGCTCAGACCGAAGTCTAGGAATGAGACGTACATTACCCCGATTGGAGGGTAGGTAGTGACGTCTTATTCACCCCGGGATCCCTAGAGTCTAGTCGAGTCGAGTCCAGACATGGTTTGATTGCATTGCATTGCATGTGCATATGATGTCATTCATGATAACAAGTTTCATGTTTAATTGATTATATGCATGTATACATGTTATACTGGGATTTGTTCTCACCGGTTTTCCGGCTGTTGTTATGTCTATATGTGTGCAAACAACAGGTGGGGCGAGGATCTGGGTACAGCAGAGGATGAGAGATGGACATAGCGTGGTGATCTCGGGCTTAGCAGAAAAACTAGTAGTTAGTTGTACTGACATGTACGTATTTATTACTAGTTGTTCAGAGTAGTTGGAACAGACATATTGTACCTATGTTTGTATATTAATAAGGCATGTATGTTGTTATATACCTTAGATTTAATATTAAAAAGCGAAAAATTGACCACTTTATATTAACGTCCATTTTATCCCAAAGACAAAGTTAGAACCCGGGTCCCACAGGCACATTATTTATAGCTTGTCAGGAAACCGATGATGCTTCAAACATTGCGGATTTGTTCTTAGAGAGTCGCAGGTTGCATGCATGCCTAGGACTATTGTTTCTCGTCGCAATGTTAAATTTTTAAGTTACTTTGAATAGTTTATGGGCAAATTAGCACAAAATTGTTGTTTTCTACTACTTGTCATCCTCAAACGAATGGACAAAACTGAAGTTGTCTATAGAACTTTGGGAACACTTTTCGTGCTATTTTAAAAGGAACTTGGATTGACATTTCTATGGACTTTAGTTTAGGGTGCCTAGGAAAGAAGAGAGGGATTCTGTTTTTTTATTGTGGATAGATTTTCTATGATGGCACATTTTATAGCTTGTCATAAAAGCGATGATGCTTCAAACATTGCGGATTTGTTCTTTAGAGAAGTCGTTAGGTTGCATGGCATGCCTTGGACTTCTGATTGTTGTCGCGCTGTTAAATTCTTGAGTTACTTTTGGAAGACTTTATGGGCTATAACTTGGCAACAAAAGG